>NC_133346.1:39832395-40132395 GCF_030506205.2 Paramisgurnus dabryanus | reverse complement strand
TGTTTATACATCGCTCACACTTGGTTTGCTTAGAACCCGCATCAACAGGGCATAAGTATTTGCTGAATAAACCTGAATTTACATATGTTCAGCTGTCACGCTTCTCACTTGCTTTGAGAAAACCACGTCTTTACACGCACATGGGAAAAACCTGTCAGTAAGTAACACATTTCTGTTTGATGTTACTCAAATACTATCAACAAGTTACCTGAAGGTTTAAGGTTAAACTTTTATTTTTTGTGATTATACAGTACACTCTGTTTAAATGTTACAACAAATGTTCAGATGTTTCATTATGTTGTCTGTTTATGGCGTCTGTTTGTTACGTTTGTCTTGTCCCGTCTACCTACTCTGAGCCTGCACTTTAACGTGGTAAGTGGGCTTCTAACTAAGCCAAGCTTGAGAGTTAAAGCCAAGATGCTGCTCATTCTTTCTCTTTTTCAGACATGCTGGTGGTTGCTGATTCCAAGTTTTTCCAGTAACGAACACTGCTAAGTATAAAATAACTTTTAACTCATATTGAGGACCGTGAGCAGCACACATACAAAGCACAGTGGAAATCTTTTTATGTACAATATTTTTTAGTGGTCTCAAATGAAAATAAGTTCACAGTAAAACTTTGCTCACATTACTATGCATTATAATTTTTTGTTAATACTAAAGTGTTGCCAGTATTTTACTGTAAAAAACCTGGTAAGGTCTAACAGTGTACATTTCTGTCTATATTTTTCATACAGCATACCCATGTGTTCTGCTCTTATAAGGATACCTTTAATACACTGCACAATGACATTTACTGTTTATGCTACACTACCTGTTTATACTGTACTTTTTTGCACTTCTGGTTAGACACTAACTGCATTGAATTGTCTCTGTACTTGTACACATTGACAATAAATATAATATAAAGCTGTCTTGAGGTATCACCTCCCTTTTCAATATTCAGTAGGCCACTGACTATGAATATGTATCATTAAGAAGTTCTAAACCATAAGTAATAAAACCACATGACATTTCTGTCAAAGTATGTCTACTTGAAGTGTCTACTGTGTTTTTCGATAATAAATATTGAATCATTGGTTAATAAATATTCTTTTATATTATATAAACCATAAACAGAAATGTAAAAAAAAAAATTAATTAAAAAAATCGTTAAAAACAATACGTTATATTCGTCGTGGGGAAGAAAAGAGAGAGGCCATGGGGTGGATGCCTAGGGTGATACATAAAAGGCAGTGTTATGTCTACCAATGTGATAATGTGTTAAACTTAAAACAAAAGGCACAAACACAACCCTAAAATAATTTAACAATAAATTTCATGTTTAAAACATGTTGAGAGGTTTAATCTAGCATCACCCCTTCTGGATTAAGACTCTCAAGGCTTCAGCTAAATTATTAAAAAAATATATCATTACCCATAATGGATAAATGAACTTTGTCCCTAAGAAACAGTTGAGGCTTGTTAAATACAATTTGAGGGTGATGCACGATACCCCCACTGCATTCCAAGAGAAAGGTAGCCATGACACTGTTCACCCATTTACGGGACCTTTCAATTTTCCCTGAAAGGCCCGATCTCCACCGACTCTGGGTGATGTCAGACAGCACAATGACCATCTGAGGGAAATGCAGATAGAGATGTTTCAGATCTTGCTTTATTGCTGTGACAAGATCAATGCTCTTCCTGCATCCCAAGTCGTTCCCGCCACAGTGAATCAGCAGGACATCCGGGAAAAAAGGAAGGAATCCGTGCCATCGAAGTCCACCCCAGACAAACCAGTGAACTTTGGCCGCTAGGCAAAGATTGGCCCCTATTTTCTCTCTGGCCCTCTCTTCCCCACAACAAATGTAGCTGCTGCCCATGATCCAAACCATGCATACAGCAATCACAATCAAAACATTGTTTTGTCAGTGGCAGTACACATATTTTAACACACACAAGTAACTTGTCTCGGCTCATTGATTCCTTTCTATCCGGAAAAAAAAAACAGAAAAAAGCCAAGTTAATTGATCTTATCTGTTCATTGAAATAATAATATGACAATATATGTATTACACAAGGTTCATTTATTATTTTGTTCTCTCTTATGGTCAATGTTTTGCTTTCCATATTTTATACTATATTTCTAAATTATACTATAGCTACATGGCTTAACTTTTTTTGTTATGCATGGTGTAACAGCTTATACTGTCTATAAAAAGTAGTGCAGTTGAAGTTCTAAAAGAAGTTTTTGAAGTTAAGGAAAGAAAACTGAAAAGGGCAACCATTAGTTATAGATGTTACTAGTGACAATCGTTATTGTCCATCTATTACTTATATTATTTAACAGCCATTTACTATATAACTTTTTTATATAACTGATTTGTCCATTTCTCTTGCGATGTAACAGTTAATGCCATTTTGTGGTTATATTCGGCGACCATTAACATTATACAACACCATGTGCATCAATTAACATGTGCCCAGAAAGCACGTTATGTTTGCCAATGCCTAATTTGATCGTGGTTAAATAAATATGACTCATTTAAAGGTACAGCAGAGGATTTTCCTTTACCAGGTGGATCATCAAGACTATTGGTCATCCTTGTTGTCAATCATTCTTGTGATATGTTTACATAAGGCCGTCGTACATGCTCGTCTGTAGGTTCGCTTTCGGCACATGCACACTTTCATGTGTATTTGTGTGGCGGTCTATGGTATCAACCATTCATGTGTTTTTTCAAAATGTCTGAGGTTCTCAAGAGAAAAGGTGTCTACGAATTGTATGACAAGAATGGAAAAAAGCCTATGAAGAAAGAAACAAGACCAGAGTGTTTTTGGGAGAATATTTCACATGCTGGCATGCGCTAAAATCACAGGTTGGGCTTCCCACGCAAAGTTTCGACTCGACAGGTAAAGTTTGGCAAGTCAATTTTAGATCACTGCTAGTAAAAGTTGCTTTAAGTTACGATTAGCGATGCTAGCCCTGTCACGGTTAAATCCGTGTAATGTTTTGTTTCTGTTCTGATCGTTGTCACCTGGACATTAATTGATTAATCACCTGATTCATTCCACCTGTTTGTCATTAGTCTGTGTATTTATACCTGTGTTTGTGCAATACTGACTGCCGGTTCATTGTCATTTCTTCCATGTCTGTTCACGTTGGATGTTCCTGTGTTCATTACCTGCCCGTTGTTTGATTCCCGTGTATTATTTCATGTTTTATTATTAAATGTCCTTATGTTTTGTGAACTCTGCACTTGTGTCCTTACTTCTGTTCCCCGTCGTGACAGAATGAACCGGCCATTCAAGGACGCAGCAAGTTCACGGAGGGCGGCTCCCCCAGGAGTTTCGTCGAGGGGGAGTAGTGACATCGGGGTTCATTCCCCATCAGCCCCGATGTCTCTTGGGGACCACCGTGAGCGATCGCTCGCTCCTGCGGGAGGAGGATCGGCCCAGGCGGTCCCCCAACGGTTGAGTCGTCGTCGACGGTCCCTTGGACGACCACCATCCTGCTCGCAGGGGGATCCGGAACGGACCACGCCCGATCATTTCCACGGGGTGGCTACCGAGGGTCTCCGTTTCCGCAAGGGGATGGGAGATGATTTCCGGGGGCATCTGATCGTCGACGATTCCCAGGAGGGGGGTAATTCGTCTGCCTCGGTTCTCGGAGCGATCGCTCCGGTTCTCCTGGCGCATTCCGGCCCACCGTCTCGTTGGTTTCGTCCCAGCGGCTGCCGGCTTCGCCAGGGTCCCCAAGCCCTCCACCCCTCCCTTGGACTCTCGCTACCAGACTTTGTTTTTGTTTTGTTTTTATGTGAGTGTCTGGTAGCCACTCGTAGAGGGAGGGGTTATGTCACGGTTAAATCCGTGTCATGTTTTGTTTCTGTTCTGATCGTTGTCACCTGGACATTCATTGATTAATCACCTGATTCATTCCACCTGTTTGTCATTAGTCTGTGTATTTATACCTGTGTTTGTGCAATACTGACTGCCGGTTCATTGTCATTTCTTCCATGTCTGTTCACGTTGGATGTTCCTGTGTTCATTACCCGCCCGTTGTTTGATTCCCGTGTTTTATTTCATGTTTTATTATTAAATGTCCTTATGTTTTGTGAACTCTGCACTTGTGTCCTTACTTCTGTTCCCCGTCGTGACAAGCCCTGGCAAGAGTCATAAACTGTGCAGACAAGGTAAACATCTCAATGTATGAGCCATGCCAACAGCAACTTGTAAACTAGGCTTGTGCATGCTCTCTCGTGCACATGTTTAATAGGCGTTTCATCTCGGGAGCAGGTAGAGTGTTGTGCAATTGCATAAAAAAAAAAATGGAGGGCGGTTCTTTTTTAAAATTTGGGAAAATCTTCTGCTATGCCTTTAACTTACATTCTACTTAGCTGTTTAAAATTAATTACTCATGTTAACTAGCATTTAGTTAGCAATAATTACCCTGTGCCTAGTATGTTATCTGATTATCTCATTACATGTACCTATTGGGTAACTTATGAATTCATATCACAAGTTGAATATAATTTTACATAACTTTTTTATATTATGCATTAACTTAATATGGCATACTGGCATTACATTTTTAAATAAATAAATACTATGCAAATTACAAAATAATTAATCAGAATACTTACCAAAATTTGCTCTTGTCCACGCTCGCCGTCTCTGCAAGATTCGGTGGTTGATTCAGATTTCTCTTGGTACAGCTATTAGAAGATTGTACAATTGTCAGACAGGTTGCTCATGTCACATCTACGTCATCAAGCTCAGTTTGAGTTGCAGTACCCTCGACCGTCAGGAAGTGCGTGCTTCTTATTGACTTCACTTGTCTCTGTGTTGAATCCAATGGGGTTGCTGTGTCCATTTCTTTTACTGTCTATGATAAACGTCACAGTTTTTTTTTTTTTTTACAAAAGTTTAAATAGTAATCAGATGCTATCTGTACTTTATATTGGCAGATATTTGCTATATACTATTAGATATTGAAAATTTTATATGGATATCTCAACCGAAAAGAAAAAAAAATAATTTTCTTTGTAAATGATTGGTGACTTAACATTTGCATTTCGGCCATTTTACGGTGTTCAAGAGCCATGTGACACCCACTGAGGACAAGCAACCTGCTGCTCTGTCTCTTCGCAATTGACATGGGGTTGAGGGTAACGCCGGTTTCACACCGCAAGCGTGAGCAGCGCGTGAGGAGAGCGTTTGCTTTCACACCAGTCGCGTTTGCAGCACATAATGTGCAGTTTAATAACAGTATCAGGGCTCTAGACTAACTTTTTGCACTGGTTGCACTGGTGCACCCTAATTTTTGACCGCATCGGATTTATAGTTCACCCAAAAATGAAAATTCTGTCATAATTTACTCACTCTCATGTTGTTACAAACCTGTATAAATGTCTTTGTTCTGGTGAACATGAATGATAATATTTTGAGGAATGTTTGTAACCAAACCATTCATGAGCCCCATTCACTTCCATAGTATTATTTTTTCCTAGAAGTGAATGGGGCTCATGCTTGGTTTGGTTATTAACATTCCTCAAAATATGTTGCTTCGTGTTTATCAGAACAAATAAATTTATACAGGTTTGTAACAAAATGAGGGAGAGTTAATGATGACAGAATTGTCATTTTTGGGTGAACTGTCCCTTTAACACCGCAAGTTTAGCGCCCATGGTGGTTTAATACAGAATATAAACATGTAGGCTATTTTTTAATTTTCCTCATACGAGTCATGCACAGTCCTGTTTGATAACCCGCATCCGCGCGATTAAAATAACACTAGACCCGTTATCCGACATCAGCATCAATTTATTTCATACCCGCCCGTTTTACATGAAGACTGCGACTGGCCGCACCGCAAATCGTGAAGTAAGTAGAAACCTTTAAAGATCTTCATGCAGAACATTGACAGAAATAAACACAGGACCATGACTGGACAAATATATTAACATTTAATGTGAAACTTTGTGAGGGTCGGCAGATTGACAGCTGAGCGATCAGCAGTGTTTGAACACTCATACGCGCTGCGCTTATATTTATAATTAACTTATAAATTGATGATATGATTGCAGTGATTCCAAAGGGATGTCCGAAAAAGTCAAGTAGAATGTTAAATGTTTAAAGTTTAATGTATTTTTCTCGCTGCCCTGCTTAAACCCTTGATGGCATGATATGCGTGATGAGATTGCATAAAAAAGTTTTTTGTGCTGCATCGGATTTGGATCGCGTCACACAAAAAATAAACTCATATAGGCTATATGCTACTTTTTAATTCGTTTTGTTAATTTGCTAATATTTAAGTTAAACACATTTCATGTAGGCTTTTTTATTTTATTATTTTTTCACAAAAGATGCTTTCATTTTAATGCTTTTTGCGCATAAACTAAACCCTTGGGGGGATTATTTATAAATGAATCAACAACGTAAATTTGGAAGTAAGATTATGAAGAAACAGCGGTCCTGACTCCTGGCATTTTTCTATAAATTGGACGCACGCGACATTGCTTATTTTCCGCGGCTACATCCACTCTGTTTATCTGACGGACTCACCTCTCTCTCTCTCTGACTGGAGCGCACACGCATTTTTAAATGTACACACACGTAAATCTGGACCATGGCTTTTTCCCTCGAACTCCTGGTCGCACCAGTGCGACCTGATATTTTTTTAAGTCGCACCATTGAGAAATTAGGTCGCATGTGCGACCAAATTGGTCGCACTCTAGAGCCCTGAGTATAAAAATCTCAAGTTCACATTACTTTATTTTATTTGCATTTATGAGAAAAAGTTTTTTACAATAAAATAAAAACTTCACTCAGTGATTGACATCATGAAGCAGTCGATCGTGTTGCCCTTCAACAGTCTAAGCAAAAGATTTAGATTTATAGATGTATCTGTTTCTCTGAAGATTATTAAGATAGATGCTCATTAACTCATTCACCGCCTGCCTTTTTGAGAAAAGTTGCCCACCTGCATTTTTGTGATTTTAACAAAAGTTTCACAAAATTCCTTGCAGGAAAAATTATCTTCTATAAATATATAAACATACAAATTATATCCAAATAAAGAACACACCTTCTGCTTTCAAACAAACAATAAACAAACAAACAAAATGGGGAAAAACGTTTCATTATATATTTACTTTTTCCACTTAATTTAACCACTGAAATATGGATATTTCTCTTAAAAAATACAACATTTTGAGCAAAAAGCTTAAAAAATTGCGTTTTTGTAAAGGAATTTATGTTAGAGATCAGACTATCAAACATAAAGGCAGTTAAAATAAATCATTAAATCTTTTTAACTTCCGTTTTTGATAAATTCGGTTTGGATAAAAGCGGTATTACACTTTCACTTTGAAATTCGTCCAGAAAGGCATAATTATTAGTTAAATATTAACTCATAATTGACGAGATAACTCGTCAATGGCGGTGAATGAGTTAAGTGCTGAGCAGAGAGTGAATGTTTGTAATTCAGGTATGAACACGCAATAGACCCTTTTACTGTTTGTACACAATGATGACGTGGCAGCGTATGCGCGCGCATTTAGGCAACGGAAGTATCGTAAGAATCAACAGTGAAGCAACACAAACAGTAAGTTATTTTAAAAAAATTGACTTTATCAACATTTTCAACACAGCTACCAGATCCATGTACTATAGTGGAGTGGATAAAAGACGTTAGCAGATGGCCAAAAATAAAGTTGCCAGATACATATATACGTATATTAGTATATTATATTAGTGCAACCAAACGCAACAACGGGACATTTTGATGTTGAGAAACCGTTTTAATAAACTTTCTGAGTTGCTACCACGTTAGAACCAATGGGGAATAACACCACTTCTGTTGCCCAAATGTGCACGCAGGCTATTTGATCACGTGAGCTTCAAAAGGGTCTATATAGTCATGGCTCCACCCTGCAGAGCTGTCCGGCATCTGGCAAAAATAGAAGCTCTGCGTATTTGTTACGGAGGGCTGCGGATTCAGAACGCAATCAGTGGAAATATACACATTGGCTTAAATGAAATCCGATTGACTCCGCCGCCGTTATGCAGCGGATCTGCAGCCGTTCCGCAGTCGGTGGAAATCCAGCATTACACGCTGCTCACGCTTGCGGCGTGAAACCGGCAAAATGACTGAGATGCAGTTTGACCAGTGTTTGTGACATGATTGAGATATTCCAGAAAGCAATGCAAAAAACACACAATGAATGGCGAGTGTAATGCTCTTATTCTGAAGGTCATTGTTTCTTTTGAATTTGGTGGTTTCGAACACAGAAACTCTGACACACTTAACTCATTCCACGTCAGCATTTTTTGTGATTTTCACAAAAGTTTCACAAAATGCCTTCAAGGAAATTTTTCTTCCCAAAATATATAAACATACAAATATATCAAATGAAAGAACAGACCATCTGCTTTCAAACAAACAACAGGAAAAACGTTTCATCCTATATATATTTTTTCTCTGCTTATAAACTTTTTATAAAATTTTCTTTAGTAAAAAGCTGAAATAATTGCATTTTTGTGAAGGAATTTTGTTAGAGATCAGATTCAGAACGATTATCAAAACATACACAGTCAAAATTTGTAAATAACATTTTGGCTTCAGTTTTTTTTTGCATAAATTGGGTAAGTGGTATAATCGCTGTTGTGTTGTCAATCCAATAAACAGACTTTTAGTTGTTCTTTTAGTTGAGTCTTTATTCAGCACTATCAACTACATACTGTGACGGATGTCAGCGTCAACGCTCCCGGTACTTCTCATTCATCCGAGTTCTGACTACATTCCCCATCATGCACTGTGACCCGCTGATTACACTTCAGCTGTAGCGTATCAGCGGGTCTATTTAACCTGGGACTCTGCCACCTGAACTTTGCGAAGTCTTGTTTGCCCTGCAGCATTTCTGAGCGTTATTCCCTTGTGTATACCCGTGTTTGTTTTCCTGGTGTGATTTGGACTGTCTTTTGGTTTACTGATTACTGCCGCCTGCCCCGATCTTGGACTGGATTACTCTTACGACTGCTTTCTGCCTGCCCCGATCTTGGACTGGATTACTCTTACGACTGCTTTCTGCCTGCCCCGATCTTGGACTGTATTACGATTACGAGTGATAGCCGCCTGCCCCGAACCTGGTCTGTTATACGTTTATGCTTACTTGGATGTGCCCTCTGTTTACTACTGTTTGCTGTTGTATACATCAATAAAGAGTTGCAAATGGAACCTAACCTGTCAGTCTCGTCACAGAAGACTTCGCCAACACAGGCTCCAGCAACCGTGGCACAGCTTTCAGGCGAGCTGTCCACACAAACAAACATCCTGGCGGCTCATCAACATCAGTTAGTCCGGCTAACATCTCTCACGGAGGAATTAGTTCACTCTGTGCAGAGCTTAGCAACATCAGCTAACACTGCCGCTACACCAGTTCCCACGCCACCTCCACCTCGACCTTTAGCCACGCCCCCGGCTCCAGTGACACCCCGTCTGGCATTCCCTGAGAAATTTGATGGCACCCCTGACCGATGTAAAGGCTTCCTCATGCAGTGTGACCTTTTCATCGCTCAACAACCCAATGTATACAACTTGGAGGTTAGTAAGATCTCATTGATTTGTTCATTGCTTACTGGGAGAGCATTGAAGTGGGTTACGGCAGTATGGGCAGCTGGAACCCTTAACCACTATACTTTTGATGAGTTTAAGAGCACCATGAGAGCTGTGTTTGAACACCCAGCAGGAGGTCGAGACCCAGGTGAACAACTACTTACCCTTAGGCAAGGGCGCCGCTCAGCGGTTGAATACGTCCTAACCTTCCGCACTCTCGCCGCACAGACCAACTGGGTGGAGGATACGTTGAAGACATTGTTTCGCCAAGGTCTAAGTCATGAGTTACAGTCCGAGTTAGCCTGCCGAGACGAGGGGAAGAGTTTTGACGAATTCGTCAAGCTGTCCATTCGAGTGGATAATCTAGTACGCAGTCACAGACCAGTCCGAGTATTTGAAACTCACTCTACCCTCTCAATGCCCGCACCCGATTCGAGTGAACCCATGCAAGTGGGTAGAACACGCCTTACGGCGGATGAGAGAGAACGCCGCTTTTGTCAACGTTTGTGTCTGTATTGTGGTGAAGCTGGTCATGTTCTCGCTGTCTGCCCCTCATGACCAGCCCAAACACGCCTTGGACGGGTGAGTGCATCTATACCCTCAGCTACATTTGAATGTATGGAGGTTTCTGTTATGTTGTCATGGCAACAATCTAATCTCAATACCAAGGCTTTACTTGATTCCGGGGCTGCGGGAAACTTTATTGATGCGGGTTTAGTGAAGTCTCATGGCATCTCAGTAACCCCTTGTGTACCCCCTCTTTCCATCCAACGTTAGACGGACGACCATTGGGCACCGGTCACGTCACTCATATCACTCAAAGCATCATACTTGTCACCGAACACGACCATACGGAAGAGATCGTCTTCTACGTCATTTCATCTCCTCACAACCCTGTCATTTTGGGCTTTCCCTGGCTGCATTTACATAATCCGCTCGTTTCTTGGAAAGAGAAGAGCATCCTGAGTTGGTGTGATGACTGTGTTAAATCTTGTTTAAGTCACCTGATTTATCTGTGTGTACAAATTAACCCCATACCCAGTTTACGTGACAATGTTCCCCACGAGTATTCCGATCTAGCCATCGCATTCAGCAAGACCAAAGCCATACAGTTACCCCCTCATCGATCCAGTGATTGTGCTATTGAGCTCTTACCTGACGCAGTACCACCGAGGGGACGCATTTTCCCCCTATCTGAACCAGAACAGCAAGCCATGAAGAAATACATTGCAGAGGAGCTTGAGAAGGGCTTCATACGACATTCAACTTCACCAGCATCCGCAGGGTTTTTCTTCGTGGGCAAAAAGGACGGCAGCTTACGACCCTGCATTGATTATCGAGGTCTGAACGACATCACTGTGAAATTCCGCTATCCATTACCCCTAATACCAGCTGCTTTGGAACAACTACGAAGCGCCAAGATCTACAGTAAGCTGGACCTCCGTAGCGCTTACAATTTGATTCGAATTCGTGAAGGGGATGAATGGAAGACAGCGTTCTCCACCAGTGATGGTCACTACGAATATTTGGTGATGCCCTTCGGTCTATCTGTCAGTCCATCAGTGTTCCAGTCCTTTATTAATGATGTGTTCCGGGACATTCTCAACCGCTTTGTAATAGTTTACATTGATGACATCTTAATTTACTCTGATTCTCCAGAACAACACGTTGCCCATGTCAGAACAGTCCTCCAACGCCTCATTGAACACCAGCTCTATGTGAAGGCAGAGAAATGTGAATTCCATCAGACATCTACGTCCTTCCTGGGGTATATCATAAGTCCAGATGGGGTGGCTATGGATGAGAAGAAGGTGGAGTCAGTTCTGCAGTGGCCCAGACCAACTACGGTAAAAGAACTTCAAAGATTTCTGGGGTTTGCTAACTTTTACAGAAGATTTATCAAGAATTTCAGTATGATTGCAGCACCTTTAACTTCACTTGTGCACAAGTCTAACCACAAGCTCTCATGGAACTCGGAAGCCGAAGCTGCATTTAGTGATCTCAAGACTCGCTTTACCTCAGCCCCCATCCTGCATCATCCAGACCCAGAGAAATCCTTTATAGTCGCAGTGGATGCCTCGAACTCCGGTGTGGGCGCTGTATTATCACAGAGACAAGGTAATCCAAGCAAAGTTTATCCCTGTGCTTTCTATTCTAGAAAACTGAATTCTGCTGAACGAAATTATGACGTTGGCAATCGAGAGCTCTTGGCTATGAAGGCGGCTTTGGAGGAATGGCGGCATTGGCTTGAGGGCGCCAAACACCCCTTTCTGATGCTCACAGACCATCGCAACCCGGAATACTTACGATCTGCTAAACGTCTCAATACCCGGCAGGCTAGGTGGGCTCTGTTTTTTACTAGATTTCAGTTTACCATCACATACCGACCTGGGTCCAAAAACACCAAAGCAGATGCTCTGTCACGAATTTTTGATTCATCACCCCAGCCTGTCTGTTCTGAACCCATCATCCCACCCTCCCTCATTGTAGCTCCTGTTCAGTGGAATGTGATGCAAGAGATAAACCTGCTCAATAATGCTAACCCACCACCAGCGGAATGCCCTGCAGATCGTACTTACGTTCCTCCATCTCACAGGAAGCAGGTCATCCAATGGGTACATACATCTCTCTCTTCTGGACACCCGGGCATTAACTCGACATTGGTGATGCTGAAGAACAAGTTTTGGTGGCAGTCCATGTTACCTGATGTCAGTGCGGTGGTGAATGCTTGTACGGTTTGCGCAGCCAGTAAGACCCCACATCAGAACCCAGCTGGTCTTCTCCAACCCCTTGTAATTCCACAGAGACCATGGTCCCACATAGCGGTGGATTTTGTGACAGATCTACCTAGGTCTGATGGTAACACAGTGGTACTTTCTGTCATAGATCGTTTTTCTAAAGCATGTCGTTTTATTCCTCTACCCAAGCTACCATCCGCCATGGAAACCGCTGAACAGCTACTGCACTGTGTGTTCCGGTATTACGGTCTGCCTGAGGACATCGTATCGGATCGGTGTCCGCAATTCACGTCCAAGGTATGGAAAGCGTTCTTCAAGGCATTAAACATCAACATCAGTCTCACTTCCGGGTATCATCCACAATCCAATGGGCAAGTTGAACGTCTTAACCCTTTAGGCGCCAGAGGTTTTTTCCTAAAACGTTTAATTTTGACATGTTACTTTCAAAAGGCTATATCTTAAACGTGATAAGAGATAGAGACTTTATGTAAATTAGAGAAATATTAAGGATGACACACTTTATGGAGGGGAATAAAATGTCCCATTAAATTTGCATATTATGACGTCATATGTGGCAGCCATCTTGAATTTTCATGAAAAGTCACATGTTTGAATGATAAAATGCATCACTTCTTTCCCCCCCAAATGTCCCTAACCTTCTGTATGCTATATTGCACAATACTGAATGCTCAGGTAAATAGTAAGTAGTAAACAAACTGATCTGCGCGTCGATAGACTAACGTTATGCATAATGGCTCCTCTGCCCCGTGTAACACCGCCTCTGCTCCTGCTACGAGCCGCATGGCCAGATCTGCCTCGCATGCACCCCGAGTGGAGAGAATTTGCACAGCTGGGACTATTGCCTTTACTGTCGCCGTGATTGTGATGAGGTGCACGGGACGGAGCACTGGAAGTCGGCCGCTCTCCCGACAGACTCCCAGGGCCCGCTCGGGAAGACGCAGCTCGCTCTACATTGCTTGCATGGTAAAAAGACTGGACGCGCATATTACCTCCAGCCTCATTCCCCACACCTGTAACACGCTTGCTAACCCGATGAATTCTCCGACCCCGTGTAACATTCCCACCACTGACATTGGGCAAAGGATTCATCATGTGCTTGGTGTATAGCTACACTTTCACTTTGCCAGCTGCACGATTGCAAAGCAGGGGCGCGTCTGAATCGTGGTCACTAAATGAATCACCAGCATCTTCTGAAGGCAGATATTCCCCTTCAGAATCATTGTCAGCGAATATAAGACCCAACACTTCATTGCAGGTAAGCTTTTTTGATGCCATTATATGATCATGTATTGAAAAAACTCGCTGAGGTTATCGCTCTGATAAAATGACTCACTTGCACACTAGCTATGCTGTTGCGCACTTCAATGCACATGATGTTTTTCTGAGTCGGGTATAAAGTATGACATGTCTGCCATCTAGTGGAGGGGGCGGATGAACGAAATTTGACACCCTATGTGACAAAATCGGCAGTTACATTCAGTGACGCATCTTGTCGACAAAAGTCGACCGTGGCGCCTAGAGGGTTAATCAAGAATTAACCAAATTTCTCAGAATTTACTGTCATAAGAATCAGCATGACTGGTGTCGCTTCCTACCTTGGGCGGAATATGCACAGAATGCCTTGAAGAAGACCTCCACGGGTCTCACTCCTTTCCAATGTGTCCTTGGGTACCAACCGCCCATCTTCCCCTGGGATGAGGAACTCGCAGACATCCCGGCCATTGACGCTTGGTTTACCCGAAGTCAGGAAACTTGGCAACAAGCTCACATTCATCTGTCTCGAGCCATTAAAAAGGTCAAAGAAAAGGCGGATCGCCATAGAACCTCAGAACCCCACTACGAACCGGGTCAGCTGGTGTGGCTCTCGTCCAGAGACCTGAAACTTCGTCTCCCCTGCAAAAAGTTGAGTCCCAGGTATGTTGGTCCATTTAAAATTGTCAAGCAAGTTAATCCTGTATCCTACCGTCTTGATCTCCCCCCTAATTACCGTATCTCTCCCACTTTCCATGTTTCCCTGCTCAAACCCGCTGAGGACCCGGGAGCGGCTGTAGACTCCGGAGGATCTGGGCCCCCTCCCATTATGGTGGATGGCGAGGAGGCCTATCTGGTCAGCGAGCTGCTGGACTCCAGACGACAGGGCTCCAATCTACAGTACCTCGTCAACTGGGAGGGGTATGGTCCCGAGGAGAGGTCATGGGAAAACGCAAACAACATCTTGGATCCCAACCTCATTCATGAGTTTCACAGACTACACCCGGACAAACCTGCCCCTC
Organism: Paramisgurnus dabryanus; assembly: GCF_030506205.2. Classification (NCBI taxonomy): domain Eukaryota; kingdom Metazoa; phylum Chordata; class Actinopteri; order Cypriniformes; family Cobitidae; genus Paramisgurnus; species Paramisgurnus dabryanus. The sequence goes on along the minus strand of NC_133346.1, from coordinate 40,117,765 downwards.
GTCCCCGAGGTCGTCCTCGAAAGAACACTTCCCGCGTCTGGAGCCGCTCGCAGGGGGGGGCTCTGTGACGGATGTCAGCGTCAACGCTCCCGGTACTTCTCATTCACCCGAGTTCTGACTACATTCCCCATCATGCACTGTGACCCGCTGATTACACTTCAGCTGTAGCGTATCAGCGGGTCTATTTAACCTGGGACTCTGCCACCTGAACTTTGCGAAGTCTTGTTTGCCCTGCAGCATTTCTGAGCGTTATTCCCTTGTGTATACCCGTGTTTGTTTTCCTGGTGTGATTTGGACTGTCTTTTGGTTTACTGATTACTGCCGCCTGCCCGATCTTGGACTGGATTACGATTACGAGTGATAGCCGCCTGCCCCGAACCTGGTCTGTTATACGTTTATGCTTACTTGGATGTGCCCTCTGTTTACTACTGTTTGCTGTTGTATACATCAATAAAGAGTTGCAAATGGAACCTAACCTGTCAGTCTCATCACACATACACACTCATGCTTTCTGTTCTCGTTCTGTTCTCTCGTTCTCCTCTCGCTCTCGCGATATCACTATACTACATCCCTCCCTTTGTTAATTTTTAAGAACTTAAATATCAACTATGGATATTTAAAGAATTAGTTAGTTATTTTACGCTAAACATAAATTTTACTTTTCTGTTTCAGTCTCAACCGACTGAACAATCAACAAGTAAACATACTTAAACATCTACATTATCATGTCCTTGAAACAAGCAGGTTTCTTAACAACTCTACCACTACGAGTAGTGATAGGCTTACTAGATGAGTCTGGTACTGTAACTGAAGAACTTTGAGATTCTTCTGTGGAATCTGGCTTGTCTTGACCTCTTTGATCACTTTGTTGTTCTGCTGGTTCTGGCACACTGATCTCCAGTTGAATGGGTACATGACGTACAGTTGTGGCCAAAATTATTAGCACCCTTGGTAAATATGATCAAATAAGGCTGTGCAAATTCATCTGCATTGTTAATTCTTTTGATTTTTTATTAACAAAATTCACAAAAATGTATTCTTTTATTGGATAATAAGAATTTAAAATGGGGGGAAATATGATTATGAAATAAATGTTTTTCTCTAATACACATTGTCCAAAATTATTAGCACCCTTTTATTCAATACTTTTTAAAACCTCCATTTGCCAGTTTAACAGGTCTAAATTTTCTCCTATAATGCCTGAATAGGTAAGAAATCACCTAACAAGAGATCAGAGACCATTCCTTCATCCAGAATCACTCCAGACCTTTTAGATTCCCAGCTACATGTTGTTGCTTCTCCTCTTCAGTTCACTCCTCTCATTTTCTGTGGGGTTCAGGTCAGAAGAGTGGAATGGCTTTAGCAGAAGCTTGGTTTTGAGCTCAGTGACCCATTTTTGTGTTGTTTTTGAGGTTTGTGTTTTGGTTATTGTAGAGTTAGAGGATCCAAACATGGCCCATTATAAGAATTCTAACAGAGTCAGTCACTTACGGATTTTTATCTGTTGGTATTTGATAGAATCCATGATGCCATGTATTTTAACAAGATGTCCAGAACCTCCAGCAGATATATAGGCCCACAACATCAAAAACACAGCAGTATATTTCATTGTACACATGGGGTACTTTTTTTCTCTGTGTTTACCAAACCCATCTTGAGTGTTTGCTGCTAAAAAGCTCATTTTTTAGTTTCATCTGACCATAGAAGCCATTGCCATTTAAAGTTCCAGTCATGACTGATAACTGAATATGCTTTAGTTTGTTTTTGAATGAGCTAGGAGAATTTTTCTTGTAACCCTCCCAAACAACATGTGTTGATGTAGGTTCTGTTTGACAATTTTTTAAAAGGTTTTCTGAACCAGAGGCTCAACAATTTTCTGGAATTCTTCAGCTGTGACCCTAGGAGAGTCTTTAGCTACTCAAACTCTCCTTCTCACCGCACATTAGGATGATATAGGCATAGGTTCTCTTTCAGGCAGTTTTGTAACATTTTCTGATGGTTGGAAATTCTTAATTATTGCCCTGATGATGGAAATGCTCATTTTCACTGCTCTAGCTCTTTTCTTAAAGCCACTTCACCAATTTGTGAAGATCAATATCTTTTGCTGCACATCAGAAATATATTCTTTGGTTTTTCTCATTGTGATGGATGATTAAGGGAATTAAGGCTTTGTTTTCCCTCCTCTTTATATTTTTGTGAAACAGAAGCCAGAGCTGAATGATTTTGTGTTTACAATCATGCTGGAGTTCTGAAAATTGTGAAAATGAATGGGAATATACTTCAGAGATATTTTACAAATAAGAATTTCTAGGGGGGCTAATAATTCTGTCCAACGAGTATTTGAGAAAAACATTCATTTCATAATGATATTTCCCCTCCATTTTAAATTCTTATTATCCAGTGAAAGGATACATTATTGTAAATTTTTTAAAAGAAAAATCAAAAGGATTAACAATGCAGATTAATTTTTTACAGCCTTATTTGATCATATTTACCAAGGGGGCCGATATTTTTGGCCACGACTGTATTTGTGACGGACTTTTCATAGAGATCCCATTCAGAGCGATCTTTAAAACAGACACGGACATGCAGCAGCTTGCCATAGGGCAATACTTCCGGTTTTAAAAAGTTGCGGAAGGGCGCCACCTGGTGGATAATAGCGGTATTGCAGAAAGACGGAAAATCTCGTCATTGGCGGGGAAGCGTTTTCTCTTAATTGACGAGATATCTCGTCAATGGCGGGGAAAGAGTTAACATCAATTTGACATCAAACATCGAAGTCAAAATTACGTCACAGAATAGGTCAAAAATGAAAGTCATTTTGACGTCAAAGTGTTGATGTCAATTTGATGTCAAGATTTTGACCTCTGCTGATGTCATTTTGATGTCAATTCTACATCTATTTGACATCAAGATGTTATGATGTTGATGTCATTTTAATGCTATTTTGATATCCCTGCCGGCATGATTCACCATTGAAATTGGTCTTTTATGGATAAAAACACATTCTTTCAAACAGTTTCCAGTTAGTAGTGCAAAAGTGGAATATTCCAAATAAAGAATAAAATCATAAAATAAGAAAACAAAATCAGGTTTAAAAGTCATTTTATTTATAACTGCAAATATGAATTTTGTTGTTGGTTTAGTTGACAATCTTCTTATGGCCACCACCACCCGTCCATTCTGGCTCATGCACTTAAAATATGACGACAGCATCTAAAGAGGAAAAACAAACCACATGTTATTCATTGTCAAAAATGCTATGGTTTTTTAGCCCATGTATAAAAAAAGTTATTGCACATGAAGGCAAGATGTTTGTTCTTTAATGGTCTGACTAGAAACATAGCATAGCTGATGAAGGAAGAAAGCTGTTGTGTTTACAAATGTGACAATGAGCTTCAATAAAGATCATCTACAGTGCATTCAGAAAGTATTAAGACCCTCTTCACTTTTCAATTTTGTTATGTTCTTTCATGATAATGCAATTGTTTACATTTTTTCCTCATAAAATTGTTTTTTTGAAACGTTTGCAAATGAATGAAAAAAGAAAAACTGAAATATCATTTTTTACATTATACATATGCAGACCCTTTGCAACAATACCTGGAATTTAGCTCAGGTGTCTCCTATTGGTCTTGATGTTTCTACACCTTAAAGGGTTCTGATGAACACAAAGATATTTTGTGGAATGTCTGTAACCAAACTGACCAGAAGCACCATTGACTTCCATAGCAGGATAAAATAATACTATGGAAGTGAATGGTGCTTCTGACTGTTTGTTTACAAACAAATCCAGGTGTTGCAAGGTTTGCTGCGTCCTACCCAAAAAGACCTGAGGCTGTAACTGCTGCTTCAAAATGTGTGTTAACTAAGTACAGAGTAAAGGGTCTGAATTCTTGGGTGATATTGACTTTATATCCCCCCCCCAAATTGAGATGCTAAACAAAGCAAACATTGACTGTTTACCTTACATGTGGGTCAAACAGCCTCTTGTGCAGTCACTTACCAATGAAAGCTAAGATGGACTCCAGACCTTCTGAACGGTCTGTGAGAGACTTCAAACTCAAACCAGACCAGCAAGGCATCACGTTGGCAGACACCCTAACCTGATCAAAACATTTTGATTAGGGGATGTTCTTGTCCTATTTTTAATATAGATTTTACAAACTTACCACAGATAATCTGGCAAAGCAAAGACTTATGAAACGGCATCTTCCCAAATCTCCTCTTCAGGCTCATCTTGGCTATCATGGCATTTAATAAAGTTCTGAAAAAAAAAACATATTTAATTTGTACAAAAACATACAAAAAACTGTGGCCCAAGCACAACTATTAAAAAAAATTAAGAATGTTTCCATTTTTTGTCATGGGACACTATTATTTCCTTACTTTTTGAGGGGTACAGATTTGGGCATCTGGAAAGACACATGACTTCACCAAGTTGCACGGTGATCTGCCTACAATATAAAACACATATAAAAATAAAAAACAAGTCATAGCCCCTTTTAAAAAGAAAACATAAATTGTGAAATACAAAACACTGCATATTAATTATTAAGATTACTAGAATTTGATCGGAATACAATCCAAAACAAGTAAAAAAATATATTGTAAGGTTCCATTACAACATGGTAGCTTGGTGGTGGATTACAATGGTTGGTGGTAACTTTAATTTTATAACTCATGGGCATAGGCATCATTTTAAAAGTGATGATTAGAGCCATAATGCATAAAGATTAGGTATGTGACAGTTCTCATAACCGCCGGGGTGGTAAAGTGCGGCCTGCGGTTGCGTGCACGTCACAAACTATGAAAAAATATAAAGTACAATCTCCCCCAGCAAGATATCTTCAAGTTTGTGTGAACGAAAACAGCCAGCAGATTCAGAGTTAGAGCGCTATTTGCAGCTGATATCAGTGATGACCCACTGGCTTGGGAGCAGAACAAAGGCAAAATATTCTTTCTTGGTCACTCAAGGTTGCGAAAAAGTATCAATCTGCGCTACCCATACACCATCAGAACCTGTTTTTAGTGCTGCTGGAAATATTATAACCCCAATAAGGTTTCTCACTTTTTGTTTCATGGATTGAAGTGCTACAATAAACACACATAAGCGCCAATCCCGTGGGTGCTCAGAAGCTCGGCTCAAGCACCCAGCGAAATGGCAAAGCACATATGTTCAGTTTGTTCACATTAAAGGTACTGTTTTTCCTGATCGCAAATTTAGTTTGTGTGTAATGTTGCTGTTTGAGCTAAGGTATTATTTATGCTCTAAGTTCACTGCCAAGCGATATATTCCCCTTTCAAACCATACAGCGAACGGCCAGTTTATACTACAGCCCTCTATTTCCTGGTTGAATGACGAGCATTGACTAACCTCCACCCACAGGAACACGTCAGTCGCCAGCTAAGCTCAAATGGCTCTGGCTGCACAATTAGTCACACACGATTGTCACGCACATCTCGTCAGTAAAGCTGGTTCCTTGTTTAGTAATATATCACCATCAGCTGCTTTCAGATGGAGCGCCATTTACTACACAGAGCCGTAGTTCACTGACAAAAGGGAAAATATCGCATTCATAATCGGCAATGATTTCTCCTTTTGTCAGTAAACTACGGGTCTGTGTAGTTAATGGTGCTCCATTTGAAACGGGTCTGTGTAGTAAATGGCGCTCCATTTGAAAGCAGCTGATGCCATTTTATTACTTATCAAGGAACCAGCTTTACTGACGAGATGTGCGTGACAATCGTGTTTGATTAATTGTGCAGCCCTAGCTCTGGCTAAGCTAAGCTGCTGTTGAATCACAACACACTAAACAAACTACACAATCAGAACTCGTTACATATTTCTGAAGGATGGACTTCATAGAACAATGAAGACATCAGCCCGTTTTGAGGACAGTGAAAACAGCACTATACAGTAAATTGTGTGAAAAATACTATTTTTTACACATGAAACATGAACACAATCAAAAACACAGGAAAAACATTACCTTTAACTTCACAATTCACACGAAAACGTGACTGCGCCACTTTCCACCTCTTCAAAGCCTTTGAGTGCTCCAGACTCTAGAGCAGGGGTCCCCAACCTTTTTTCACCACGGACCGGTTTCAGCTTTAAAAAAAATTTGCTGACCGGGGGGTGAGATTGGGGTCGCTGAGTTGCTGTTCAAACGTGCTGAAATCCTCCTTTTCGAAATTTTCGTTTTAAACGGAAGTAAAGATAACAACCATGCATTAGGAAAATTTATAATTGCTTTATTTAGGCTATAGTATATTTTCTATAGATGTGTAAAACCATATTTTGGCGGATTGTTTTTTACTTTCATTGTTTTTACTAGTTTGCCTGCCCATTTAGTCTTAATAATTAATGGAACCTTTTAGACGCGACATGTGAACGGCCCCTAAAAAGTTTACATCAATAATTTAAAAAATATAAAACGAAGTAAATGAAAATCTTTCTGCGGGGCAGATTATATTATATTTTTGAAAGCAGAACCGGCCCGCATAGAGGGGGAGAGACGGCCGGGAGTTTGAGACCACTGGCCTAAAGCCTTACCGTGTCTTGTCCTCTTTATTCAAGGCATGCCAAGCGTCACTTGTTTTTTACCTTCTCCTCCGAAGCAGATGTATTTTCTTCTGGTTTGATAAACTTCATTCTCCACAGCGTGTGTAGCCTGCAAGCTAACTGCGAACTGGTTCACTTTCTGCACAAGACCCACCCTCCTCTCTAGCAATTGGCTAAGACAACCTAATATCGTGCTCCCATTGGCTGTGACCGCTGACTCGTGAATCAAGGTGGTAGGTTGAAGGGGACCGGTTATTATTGCCAGTTCGTTAATTCAAATTTAGCCGCGTGGTATGCGGGCTCATAATTAAAGTGACGCGCTCGTTTTTTCCAAGCGCGTCCGTGCCGAAAGTGACTCATTTGCATGTTTTGCTTGCGCCGGAGTCCGGACCTGCCCTCAAGCCGGAAATCCGGCCCCCGGCCGGAGTACTTTAAGCCCTGCAACATATAAAAAAAGTAAAATTAGTGCATAGTAAAAGAGAATTCTATAAATGATGACCTTTATCAGAATGTAATGCATACACTTGCATAATGCATTTACAGATGTGGCCTTTAAAAACGCGCGTTTTCTCCCGCGGCATTCGCCAAATCGTCTCGCGGAGTCACGCAGAATTCTGCAAGTGTTTTCGGGGGATCTACTTTCCCTTTTCCCTTAATGTGTTTCGCTTCACAGAAAATCCACCAGGTGGCGCATTAAAAACTACATTTTTATATGCGTTGTCATTGCGGTTGTTTCCAGAAGTTAATAAGGGCATTGCTGAATATTTAACATTTCTATTAAAACAGCAAAGTGACGTCAACCACTTCTTGCCAGCATAACAGCGCATACATATATAAAGATGACTGTACGTGCAATGGGCATTTATACTAAGTGCAACAAAGAATTTAGTGTGAGCCTAATACACTTAACTCTATTTACAATCAATATCTTAATTATTTGTGTTGTCAAATTTTGACACCTTTTCATTGTTTGTTCATAATATTAATAATTATGTCAGTTTTTCTAAAAGTATTAATATTTTAAAGAGATTCATGTGGTATAAAAATACATGTTTTAAAGTAAAAAATGTTGTTAAAATATATTAGTATTATTGTTCTTAATATATTAAGAACAATAATATGACACATGTATATTGCGCTAAATTGCTTTACATATGGAAAGAGGAATTCTTCTCAACCACCACCAATAAAGTTTAAAAATTATTCTTTAGAAAAACGGCGTTTAAACCCACGCAGAGCGAACAAGAAAACATAGGCCTATGCTTACATACTGTACAGTGGGCATATGATATCTTTATTTAGTTTTACATATTTAAAACTTTAATAATACCTTTCTTGCGCATATAGGCAGTCAGTGTTATGATTTTTTTTATCCTTTCAGCAGTTATTCATAACAGTAAAAATATTCAGTGGCTTTGTAAATATATTACTAAAATAATGGATTAAAGTAACTTTATAAAATCTCTTAATGTCACTTATGTATTTTTTAGTTGGTCAAAACAAAATAAATGGCTAGAAATAGAACAGACATTTTAATTTAAAATGTACATATATTATAGGCGTATATTATAGGTCCTTCCAGATATCTTATCTCAGACGTTCGCAGTCAACACTTTTAAAACTTATTTATATAAAATCTAATTTATAAATTAAAAAAACAAAGTTTTAAGTTAAGACAATAATAAATATGTTTATTTTTATTGAAAGAAAAACGTAGAAAATGTTATTATGGGTATAGTTGAGGCAAATAAAGTGTGCAGTATACAAAAAATGCAAACAAATTATTTCTAAAAGTGGCAAGATTTTAAAAAGATAAAGGTGGTATAAAGAAAGACATGAGAAAAGTAGAGGTATGCAAAAGAGCACAGTTTAGTTATTGTTAATTAAAGCGGTTTTATACACCTTTGTTTGAATTGACAAGCATTTTATTCGCCACTTTCAACACATTTTGTGATTGATTTACTGATTTATTACAGAAAATTGTTGTCAGAAGCAAAGCTATTGTACAAAGCATCTTTATATGTATGTTTTAAAGTTAAAAATGTTGTAAAAAATATATTAGTATTCTTTTATATTAAGAATAACAATATGATACATTTATATTGCGCTAAAATGCAATATACATTATTCTGCAATATAAATTATTCTCAACCACCACCAATAAAGTTTAAACATTATTCTTTAGGAAAAAAACGGCGTTTAAACCCGTGTTGTGTGGAGCGAACAAGAAAACATAATGCTTACATGCTCAATCGGCATATGATATCTTTTTTATTTAGTTTTACAGTTTTAAAAGTGGCAAAAAAGTTCTTAAAATCTAATGAATACCGTTTTGTAAAATGTATATAACTGCAGATGCGTGCGTGGGATCGGGGCAGGTACCCTTTTCCTCCAGACCTTAACGCATGGTCGCGGAAAAGCGAGAAATATATTTTTTTTAAGTAAAAATATTTTGCACAATTGATATATTACTTATGAATATTTTAGGAAATTATTTTTGACACACGTAGGTTATTACGTGTATTTTGGATTTTAATTTCATTACTGTCTGTGCCTATCCGTGGCCTCATCCGAGCGCACTTTCTCTGTCTTGCGTCTTTTGAAGACATTGGTATGCAGCACCATGACCCAGAAAAGACTCACACACCTTTCCCTGATGCATGCCCACACAGAAATACTGAACTCCCTGGACATTCGTCCCCTAGCTCATGAGAGACTTTGGAATTTCTATTATACAACCGGCGCAATGCGCGAGAGCGCATTGATAATATGCGTATTAACGGAATGACAATGCGGGTTTGTTTATTACATACATGGATGCGCAGCAGCACAAAAACGCTTTTTAATATGAAAAATTAAAGGATTAAAATGTAACAGATTATTATTGAGTCTCTTGGACATAAATGATGACCAATTATGAGACGTTAGAAGGCTTAAATAGCTGCTTCATCTGTAGCTAAGTAAATAAATGCTTTGCTTTAAACAAATGCATCTACTTTTAAATGTTTTTTTTTTAAATGCTACCCAACGGATTTATTGTATATAATGACTCTGCACCTGTAGATATGGTGAGATGAGAAAACATTTTAAGTAATGCTTTTAAAAAAAACATTTCGCTGTCCAAGTGCTGAAATGGCTCTCCACACGTTTGTAAATTCTTTATCTTTTGTTTGTAACAAATAGAGTATTTTTACAGTACAAACCTTATATAAAGCCTATTCTAAAAATGTAATTATACACCATGTATTTCTTTATAAAAGTATACAATATCAGAACTAAACCCATCATTATTTTTGTTCAAATTATGAATTATTTATAAGTTTAAAAAAGACAGTAATAGTACTATTTAGTAAAAAAAGATCTATATAAAAATATTCTAGGTATGTTAATGTGAGAATATTTTACATCTGTCGTGTGATTCTAACTTAAAAACGAAAGTAAAATATGTTCGTCCGCATGGACATTGAAAATTGTGAAGTTTAATTAATATTATATGTTGTTATAATATTATATGTTGTATGTAAATTGTAACGAAAGTAATTCCCCCTGGGATAAGTATTTTTGCTTCTGATTAATAGCGCATATTCATCTGAGAACTGATGATGTCTGTGTGTTTCAGACCCTGGCTGTGTGCCCTGAAGTGTATATGACAATAAAGTAGTAAATCTCAATGTATTTATTTTTAAAATGTATTTTAAATAGGCCTATAGGCTCATAGGTTTTTTGGTTAAAAAATTCACAGCACCCCCTGTTCAAAATGACTTCCAGCGGCCCTGCCTTGACGCTTTGTGTGTTCGACTTTAAATGGTGCGGCGCTGACTGGTCAGCGTATGACATCAGAGTACCGCGAGAGCAAAGGTAAAGTCGGACCATTTGTAACATTTCGACTTGCTTTTGCGGTACTTTGATGTCTTAGTTGCCGATCTGTCTGCGCAGCGCCACATAGAAACGCCCTTTGACTCTTTAAGGCAAAGTACCAGCAACATGAGAAATGGTGGCACGCAAAAGAAAGTGAAGGTACGCAGTACGCTAAAATATAAAGCATCTGTACTGCGAGCACTGGTATAATTATTTACATCGTGTGTTGCTCTTTCACCATTGTGCACCCGCGCACTCGCTCTGTAGTTTGTAGCTCGCGCTCCGGCTTCGATAAACAATGCCCATTTCTCAATACCAAGTAGGGGAGAGTGGGGCAAAGTGAGCAAGTGGGTAAGTTGACCCACCCCCTTTATCTAGGCAACCATACAGATTTGTAGCCGTGTGACCACAAATACAGGTAGCAACCATAATTTATATGTTAAAGAGAAGGACAAATTAAAGAGTTATGATTAAAGTATGATTTTTTTTAACAAAAAAACAGTTTTTATCCTATCAAAGTAAAAGTTTATACATACCAGGTATAAAGGCTGTTATGTTAAAGTAGATTTATCCAGGTCTAAATATTCATACCATAAATATTTGTGATAGGCTAATGTATAAAACCATGTGAATGATTTAGCTAAAGATTAGCCTGAATTACTAAGCTAGGCAGTTTCCCAGAACGGTGGCTGTGGGGCAAAGTGAACCAGATGGGGTAAACTGAACCAGGAGTTTAACCCCACCATGAGGCACTGTAACCATTGAATATGTTTCATTAAAAAAAAAATCTGTGTAGTTTCGCACAACTGATTTGTTCATTTTTAAACATTTTAGAAAACATATCATGCTAAGACATTACAATATTAATTAATTTTTATGAATTTGGCGTTTTGCAGGTCTACACTGAAAAAACAAACATACCACTCAGAAACGTCCATTGACAATCACCAAACAATAAGTTGTTCCTCAAAATCTGTATTTTCATCTGATACAGACTCAAACATGAGTGGATGACATCAGAGTACCGCGAGAGCGATTTAAAACCAACCTCCTCCGCTTTATTTCTCGCGGTACTCTGATGTCATCTGCTTGTCAGTTCTTGTGGCGCTGCATAAAGTTGACCACACCTTAAAAATGTACTGCTAAACTCGACAGAAATGCTCTGTATACCAGCACCTCCTTTAATTTGTATAGCAGGAAAAGTTCTATTTTACTTCTCAGCGTGAAAAAAGCTTACAAGGTTTGGTGTGTGAGCGTGTGAACTGACAGAAATGCGTGTGTCTCATAGTGATTGCGTGGGACTTAAGAGCCTAGGTTATATCAACATATGTCAAATTAAGTTACCTGATATCCACTTAATTTTATAAGTTATAAACATTCATTTAAAATAACATACAGCGTATGTATTAAGCCTATTTGCTTAAATTACATTTTAACAAAGAAACTGCAAGGGTTGATATTAAAACCCAACACGCTGGTGAAAACTGGATAAACCGGTTTTCTTTGATGAGGTGATCGATTAGCATTGGGGGTTGGCAAAGAATTGGCAGACCTAGGAGTGGGTGGTTTTTAATTTCTTGACTCTGTGTCACTGGTAGCTGCTAAAACAAGCAGCTAAACCATGTACAATTACTTACATTTTGGAATTAACTTCCTTCAAAATATTTTCTGAATTTTTAAGTAAAGTTAGCATTAAATATGTTTTACAAACAATTGGTTTACAAACTCTGGGATGTTTGTGATTATCATCATTCAGAAAAGTGGTGCTTGTGTTTAGACTTGTGTTTTACGTGATTAAATCAGGAAGATTACATTGGTTTCTTTTCAGTGTAGAACAGTTTGTAATCAAAATGCAAAAATATAGTATATTTATAAACATCGCTGAAACAAAGAGTGAATTAAAATTAAAAAAGTAATTAAGTTAAAGCTGCTGATAATTTTGTTTATATTTACTAGCATTTTCTGAGTGAAATTTTTTTAGATTTTGTTAAGTAGCCTAAATCCTACTCCAATTTATTTCAGTGTAGGTTTCTCATTTTTATCAGCTTTCTTTTGCTTTTCAAAGGGCCGTCTACCTTTGCTACCGCCAGTGCTTTAATGTGGGCCGGTAGGTACCACCACAGTACCGCCACTTCCAAATATAGCTCTTGAGCGTACCACCGCCTCTCCCTGCGCCCAGAACGTACTTCTAGCGTACCAGAACGCTCATTTGCACATCTGTTTAAATCAGAGGCTTAATTTAATTATTTGGCTGCGCTGCCGCTTTTCAAAGCGCCCTTCACAATGCAAGCTACCACCTAATTCGTCCCACCGAGAGCAGAGACTACATTACCCATACACCTTTGAGTTTTACAAGTTAAAAGCGCATGCTTAGCTTTTGCTGCTGTCAATAGGCTTGTTCGACTTCATGCGGCGCCCCGAGAATCGACAGCCAGAAGACGTCACAGTATCGCGAGAGCGAGGCGAAATATGATTTCTTGAATCATTCTCGCGGTACTCTGACGTCATCCGGCTGTCGGTTCTTGCGGCGCCGCATGAAGTCGAACAAGCATAGTGTTAACAACGTGGTTTGGAGAGGTGTGTGAAACGCGCAACCATAGCTGCTCTGTTAAAATGAAAATACAATGAATACTTAATATGCCCTCATGGTTTTAGACTCTGAGGAGTAAAAGAAAAAGGTCAGAATCAGAGGACTCTCGCTGGCTGACATCCCACCAAGCCAGAATGATATCGCTGCAGGTCAGATGCAAGCTTTTTCCAATACCCTTCTGTAGGTACGTGACAGTCTCTGCTGTCGCGGCTGTCAGCTTGGTTCCCCTCGACGCAACTTCGGATTTCCTCAGACGATGTGCAGTGTAAAAACATTATTGAAATTGTATTATACATACTTGCTAAACTACAAGTGAACGAAATTTCAATGAATTTGAACGACGCGCACAGGAGTTTTACCACACGCAAAATGGAAAACAATGGGACAAAATAAAGTGATGACTTTCGAGTTTCAAATGGCCAATATTTTGTTATTCTTGAACCCATAGACATGGTCTTGGTGTCCAGAGAGTATCTTTCCCCGACAGCGACAATATGTTATTAAAAAATAAATTACATCATTATGGATAAATGAGTGCTTGCAGAATATATATGTTTGAGAATGCTTATCAGTACTTTTTTGTTTCTTAAACTTTAAAGATGAATATTCTCCTTTAGAGATGGGCAATTTTCAGCAATAGCACATTATATTCAAATTTTTGAGCTCATAAAAAAGATTTTTTCGCTTATTTAATGACTTTTTTATGTTTTTATGCACGTTTAGTTTTGGTGCAATTTCATCAAAAGCTTGTAATTAGGAAATACACACAACATGCTTAACGTGTATTTTCTATATATTAAAAATGTAGTAAAAATTGCGTATTCTTATATAATAAGAATAACAATATGATATATTTATATTGCGCTCAAAATGATTTAGAAATAGAAAAAGTAATTCTTCTCAACTACCACCAATAAAGTTTTAAAATTCTTCTTAAGAAAAACGGCATTTAAACCCACGTGCACCGAACAAGAAAACGTATGCTTACATACAGTCCGTGTATGATATCTTTTTTATTTAGTTTTACATATTTTTATTTATATGCATTTAATAATAGTCTACCGTAAGGTCATAATGTACACACTGTTAAAAATGATTCAGTGGCTTTGTAAATATCTCTAAAATAAATGATTAAAGTAACTTAATAAAATCTCTTAATGCAGTTAAAAATAGAACAGATATTTTGTGTAAAATGTACATATATTATTTGATGTATTCGCCTTAATAATATAAGTATTACATTTACAGATTATTTTAGTCAATATATTTAAAAAGGTCAGAGTAATATTTTTTTTTAGTTTTTAAAACTGTAATAATTGCATATTTCAAATTATTATTATTTCTATTTGACATCAAAAATTTGTACGTTTTACGCCTAACTTGAAGTATGATTTACTTATATTTTCAAATTGATATTATTTGAGTAAATGTAGGCAAAAAATTAATTAATAATAAGTAGAAAAAATGTCAATTTTAAACAATCACATAGCCAACGGTTTTTAATCAGCAACAAAGAAACTGCGCATTTTGCCGATGACAAACACCTCAGAAACTCCTCGAATTTATTAATATTTACACTCACAATATGATTTTATTTCCTTAGTACAAAAGTATAACATATTATACAAATTCTCAGTGAAATGTATTAAACACCAATTCATACTTTTTATCGTGTTTCATGTAAAGGGAAACATAATAATATAAAAAGTAGCCTACTGTTCAGTAATGCAGAAAAGCGCACCACATGTTAAAGCTATTAAAACGTTCAGATGCAAAAATGAACTAAATGTAAAATTAGATAAACTAGTTAATGATATTGCGTAAATGCGCTCGGTCTCTTCAAAGGTCTTCGCGAATTATTTTGTTATAAGACTCGATTATCATACATCACGTCTCTTCTACTGTAAGTACACGGAAAAAATAAGACAAATGATGCGCGTTTGAGTCGGATTTTTATGAAGAATATGTGACTGTTTATGTAACTGGCAAAAGAAAACTTCGCCAACAAAATGTTTGCCAAAAAGCATGCATTTGTATGACATCAAAGTCTATCGCCTAAACATCGATAATCCGTGTCATGTTACTTCAATATCATACAGTATACGCTCAGCATGAAGTCGAGCACACACATTGTCGTCAGTATGGCCTACAAGAAACACGCCTGCCCTCTACAGGTTTTTATATTTCCTGCGTCCCCCACCGAACCCCCCTTTTGCGGGATCTCGCAGAATTTCGGAAGTCTCCGCGGCATTCTGGTCTCAGAGACGCGCGTTTTTAAAGGCCACATCTGTAAGTATATACTGTGAAATATCAGGTTAACATGTCACAACATTACCTGATCCAGACAGATGTAATGGCTGTTGATGCATTAAAATCTCAGCATTGACATTCATTTCAATTCAAATAGCAGATGCCAACAACTTACACTGTTTGACTTTTTCCTTACAAAGGAGTTAAGAGTTTTATTCCGCTTTAAATCATGGATACAGCGCGAGGGACCGCAGATACAAGCATAAGCGTGTGACGTAACGTGTGATGCCTGATAAATGCAGTTATTGCAAATTCGCGAGCAATAAAACACCAACATCTCATCTAACGTTAAGTATAAACACTTAATCAGTAACATGAAATTAAGCAAGCAGCATTAATTAACTGACCGCACTCATCCAGCTGCCGTGCTGCTCCTCTTTACAAATGACTGACAGAGGTGTCTGTGGCGCCTGTAAGACCTATCAGATATTCACTGACTGAACTACGATATCAACGCTTTTCTACCGAACAGTTGTCCAAAAAGCCCTTACATTTAAGTGCTTTTCTGAAGCAATAAACAACCAAGTGGTTAAGTTGATAAGACCAGATATCATATTAATTGATTAATATTCATATTACAATCATATTAATGTAGCCAATTTCGGCGGGAACATGCCGTGGAATAGCGAATCAACCATTGTAACGGATACGTTCACAAATAACAGAAAAAGCACGACGCATATTAAACATAAAACATTTTATGTGTGAATAAAATAATGTTACGCGTTTTAAACATTGACTTACTGACTTGATATTTCCTTACCTTGATGCACTTTCTCGATGATCACGCAGACAGCCGTTAACCTCTCCAGTCTCGTGTAATCTCTATATGGGGAGGCTGTAATCTCGCGAGATTACCTCACTACTTTTTTAGTCAGGATCAAACATTCCAAACTGACTTGTATGAATTAAACCGATAAAATTCTTGATGTATTTTATTATTAATGGTATTCTTAAAATGTATATTTAACATGTTATATTTAAAACACTGTGATGAAAATATAATAACAATAAAACAACAATAATAATAGTTTATTTGCATGTGTCTATTACATTTTTAACTCTCCCAATTACTTTTGGTAAATTTTTAAATAGTATTTTTATCAGTTTCATAAAACGAGTTTTTACAGCTTTTTACTGAATGATTCACAAATTACAATGTCATTAAACATTTATTTTATTGACCCTTTGCAACTGTTTACCATTCACTGTTGTTTCAACGTTGTATCAACGTTGAACAAACAACTAAGCTTTTTCAACCAAATTTCAAAGTTGAAGGTCGGTCATATGACTGCTGGGATCATTCAATATCAAGCTTCGATATCAGATTAAATTGACCTTTTATAGTATATGCAATTATAGTGTCATTTTAAATGTGAACTACTTGTAAACATGCTAGGATTTAAATAAATAAAAAAAACACATGCAAAATACATAGACCTACAACTTTCAAGATGTTAAAAATGAGTCTCATTGATTTACAATGAGTAATAAATATACTTTTACAGACATTGTTTTGACATAAATTTAACATCAATTTGACATCTTATTTCCTGACATCAAATCAACATCGATTTAATGTCAATGATATTGACCTGAGATATAGGGACCAGAAAAAACATGTCAGATCGATACCTTTGTTGGGCCGCTTTACAATGTTGGACTTTAATTGTCCTGCATGTTCTTTGAATGAGGAGAATAGACACGTAACTCAAATGAAATAATTTTTAATAAGTATCTCAAATGAAATATTACAGAGCTCTGGGTCAAAACTGTCCCTGTCTTTACACAACACCAATGCAGAAACAAATCCCCCGAGGAGCGGTTGATCTGATCTGCCTCTCCCTCTGACCCAAAAAATATATATGTGCAGTTGGGTGGGGGCCTGTTCGATGGAAAGTTTTACTTCTTTCTTAAAGGTTCACCAGACCCGTTCGATGGAAAGTTGTACTTCTGTTTTAGAAGTTCATCATGCTATATAAACAACTATGACCGTTATTTCACCCTGTCGCCCCGACATCCTGTTTTTCTCCTCAGGTGTTTCTGCAAAGCAAAAGTTTTAAAAAAAAACACACATACATACATACCGCAAAAACTCCAAGCCTGCTAAATTTGCACATGACATTTAAAAGTCAACTATCAAAACCCATATACAATGGAATCATATCTCTAAGCCTGCTAGACTATTTTAACTTTAGTACTATATGCTAAAGGTTAATACTCAAAGCTATTCTTAAAATCTTTATGATTAAAGGCGATGCAATCATTAATAATGCAATAATAAAATCATGATTATTCAAAGCAAGGTTAATATTCATATTTCAAGGATATGCAGATGTGGGGATGTTCTAATTTTCCTTCATTCCCCCTTTTGATCTCCTTTACAGGAGATCAACCTCTGACTCCTCCTCCTTTGGTTCTTCCTCGTTTAGCCCTACTGCTCCCAGCAGTGGCATCTGATATGGTGGAGAATCCTTTCCCTCCACTGTCTTCACGATCCACCTGTTACACAAAGATCTGATACATGGAATACAACAACACCCGCAGGTTACAAGTATCGCCGCGGCCACTGCGATGGACATTAACAATGAAGTGATCAGCGCACTGTATTGCCCGAACCATTTTGTCATCCAGCTATTGAATGGGTTATCGATTCCGGAGTTTTCCGCCAATTCTTTTTGCAGCGATTTTAACCCGTTTAGCGCCCTGGTGATGGAGCCGTTGGGCGCGGTGTTATTAGGGATCCACGTGCAGCATCCGGAACCTATAAGGGAACAAACACCTCCGCGCTCCGCTAGGAGCATGTCGAGCGCGATCCTATTTTGCAGCGTCATCAATGAAGTGTTACCCAACTGGTGTTTTATCCCTTCTACCACGTCAATTGTAAAGTTCACGAATCTTTGTTGGTTATAGTATAGGTAATTAATCCAATCTACATTTTTGTTCAACGTTGACCACCAGAAAATGATGGACTCGAAACCCGCCGCGATTTGGTCTCGGGCCTTAAACTCGTCCGGCACGCCTCTTGGTACCCCTACCCCATCTATCCATACTCTATTGTTCGAATGCTCCTCCAGGCGCATCTCTCTTACGTCTGTGTTTATTTTCCTGTTCCATGGTTTTTATAATTGTGAACGGCATTATTAATCTTACCAACGTACATTCTTCCTTCCAGGATCCTCTCAACTTACTCCGCAACTTTCCGTCTCCACATAACCACCATATGTCTGCCCTGTATCTACTTTGATTAGCCAATTCCCCTGCCCAGATTGTGTCTGTAATCAATATTGTATCTTTGCACCATCCCTTCTCAAACGATCCTCTATTCACCCCTAGGTTTTCCTCATTCCTAAAACACGTATAAGTTCCCCTTATGTACCTGTACCCCAGGTGGTATTGCCCTGTCCGTTGGCGGGAATTCTCTCTCATACTCTTCACACCCTGCTATCTCTTTATTGAATAAACTTAACATGCATGTCCAGTTTCTATCTTGTATTGGTACGGTTGCTAACCTAGGCCTTGCTCCAGCACAAACAAAGCACTCTGTCACACCTACCTGTCTGGCCGTATACCTTGCCCAATCCAACCACTTATTCTCTTCCTGATAACCTGTCTCTATCGCCCATTGCTCTTCCTCATTTATTAACTCATCTGTGGCTATGAATGCTACCACCGCCTCTTTATCATCCTTGAGCTTCTCTACTTTTTCAGCCAGGCTCTCCCCCACTCTTACTTTCTTTGCTTTTATCTCCAGTACCCCTTTTGGGTCTTTCCCTGTGAGGTCTACTCCTATTGTTATCCACATCGGTAACCATTTTTTCGACGGGGGTATCCCAATTACTATCGGATTTATTCATGCCCCGTTTACTCCTACACCTCTTCTAAATGTCATGCTCCTTATAAATTTGTACCTTTCAATTGATTTAGTTGCTTTACTGAAAAACGGAGATTGCGGCACCCAACCTGGTTGAGTATACCAATGTACGTCAAATTTCCACGAGTGACAGAAAGGCGCACTTGGCTTTTCGTTTGAGGGCCACAGACAACCGTACACATCATGTCTTCGCCATGCTGCCTCATCGTTTCCACACTCGATTACTTTACATAAATCGAAATAGATTGTTTGTTTAGTTTCCGGATCTATTTCTATGGACAACATTCCGCTGGTTATCCCTATAAAGGTGGTTACCAGTAATATTCCTATCTTCTTCATTTTTGCTCTCCAATGTTTTTTATTTATTTATTATTTTTATTTATTTTTATTATTATTTTTTATTTATTAAACCGCCGCTACCGCAAGTACGCCAATAAATTTTTACGTAATCCTTTTTGGCCTCACAATATTCTACGACGATCGATTAATTGTCCTTCTACCGAAAACTGTCAACAAATGGGACAGAACTGTGAAAACATCCAACAAGAACAAAGACTCATACAATAGATGTAAAAATATGTATGAGAGCTGTAAAATATAGTTAAACTGGATGTAGAATAACTTTGAAACACACACGTTAAAATCAAACTGTAAAACACAACTCTATATCAAAAGAACTCAAAAATTATTGTAAGATATCTTCAAAATGCCCTCGTAAAATAATCTATAACATGTAAAACAATTGTCTTAAAAAATACTCCTGAAGGCATATATGAAAATTGCAAAATGTCATCAAATATCTTCAACGATGCTCACAAAAGGATATATATTAAATGTAAGTCCTTTGAAAATCATAAAATATTGTAAAATGTAAAACCCTTGAAAATCACAATATGTAGAAAAAATATGAAATCTTTGAAATTCTCAAAAATCGTAACATGTAAAATACTTTAAACTCATAAGAATGGTCAAATGTAATACCTTTAAAAATCATAGAAAAATGTAAAATATTTGAAAAAATCTCAAAATAGAAAAATGTAAAAATTTTAAAAATCATAAAAAAATTGTAAACTATAATATACTTGAAAGTTGTAAAATATCTAAATGTGAAATCTTAAAATCTAAAAATAGAAAAAATGTAAAATATTTGAAAAATCTCAAAGTATAAAAATTTACGATATCTGAAAATCATAAAATGGTATAAAAATTTACGATATCTGAAAATCATAAAATGGTAAAATGTAAAATATTTAAAACTTTCAAAATATAGAAATGTAAAATAAGTAAAAATATCAAAATATCAAAATTTAAAATATTTGAAAAATCATAAACTGGTGAAATGAAAATCATAAACTGGTAAAATGTAAAATATTTAAAACTTTCAAAATGTCAAAAATTTGAAAATCACAATCTCCTCTTTTTCCACTTATTATTCCCTTACATACACAGTAATGATTATGTCTGTGTTTTGGAACTCTTCTTTGATTACATCCCTTACTTTTTCCCACCCTAGTCTGTCCAAACCACACCCAATCCTGGGTATAGCCAACTTTTTTACTCTTTGTTCTTCACAGTGTTTTTTGAGTTCCTTTATTGCCTGTCTCAATGTATCGTATGTTGGCAAATCTTTGGCTTTCTCTTTTGTTATCAGGTGAAAGATTGTTCTTTGCCCTTCCTGTGTTACGGCACACTGTCCCACCACTTTCTGTTGTCTAACTACTTTGTCTATTCCATATCTTTTTCTGAATTCCAATGCTATTCCTTTCCCAAATGCACAATCTTTGCTAATGCAGTGAGCTAATGCTTCATGTTCTGGACTGTTGAATAAGTCCCCCTTTAGTTCTTTGAGTGTTAGTTTTGTGTTCTTTTGGGAAATGTCAACCTGCTGTTGTGAAATGTCAACCTGTTGTTGTTCCCCTGTGTTGGATTCCCCCTTTTGGTCCTGCAGTTCCTGCTGGTCCAATCTTACCGTATCCAACGATCTTTCTGGTTGGTTGGTAGGGGAACAACAAGACCAATGGAACCAAGTGTCACCTTTACCAGCTACTCTGACACTATGTGTTGTGCGCTCAGTCACTCTGTATGGCCCAGTCCAACGAGGTTCGTTCCACTTCCGCTTAAACACCCTGAGAAGCACCCACTCTGCCGATGGAGTGATTTCTGCGTCTAGATGGGCCGGGGAGATGGTTTTCTGTTTGGAAAAGCTTGAGACAAGAACATTCAGCTTGGTAAAGTACGTTCTGTGATCAAGATCATTAATCGGTTCAGGGTGCACTGGGTTGAACGGACCAGGAAATGAGCGACCTGTCAAAAGTTCGAACGGTGTAAATGACGTCATGCGGTTAATGGACGACCGTACAGACAAAAGTGCCAAGGGCAACGCCGTGACCCAGTTCACTTTCATTTGTGTACAGATTTTTGCAATTTTTGTTTTTAGCATGAGATTCATGCGTTCGACCTTACCCTGTGACTGAGGATGGTATACGGTACCGAAACGGAAACGCAATCCCAGTGCACTCTCAACCTTCTGCAAATCCGCATTCTTAAAATGTGTACCGTTGTCTGAGCGAATGATTCTCGGAAAACCGTGACGCGGAATGTATTGGTTAATCAAACACTTAATCACCGAAATCGAATCTTCCTTCCCCGTTGGCCACGCCTCTGGCCAGCCTGAAAACGCATCCACGAAAACCAAAAGATAACGTTTACCTTCCACTCTCTCCCCCATGTCTGTGTAATCGATAACCACTTCCTCACCAGGTCCCCATGGCGGGAAGACACCTGCGGCACATTTCACTCCAGCACGTACATTGTGTATGGAGCACACCCTGCAGTTAGCGATAAATTCTTTAACTGTAGCAGCCAGGAATGGGTGCCACCACTGGTTAAGATTGGAAATGGTTTGTTTGATTCCAACATGTGAGGGGGTGTGTGCTTGAGTGATAAGGGGTTTTATCATACTAGGTGGAATTACTGGTTTACCGTCCGGTCCTACCCAGCCGTTGTTCAAACGTACCGCCCCCTTTTGAAGCCACATAGACTTTTCCTCAGGTGATGCTTTGTGTTGCTCTACTGCTATGTCTGGGTCAGGTAAAATGTTATTGGTACCTTCCTGTTCTGCATCTTGTAACACCATTTGTGTGACGTACCCTGCACTTGCTTTGCCGCCATGTCGGCTATCCGGTTACCCTGTGCCGCATCTGAGTTACTGTTATCATGACCTTTACATTTTATGATTGCCACCTGCTTGGGTTTCAAAATAGCTGCTGCTAATGCTATGATGTCTTCCTGATGTTTAATAGGTTTGTTGTTAGCTGCCATAAAACCACATCTTTTCCACTTAGGTAATTCTGTTACAACTGCACCCACTGCATAGGCAGAGTCACTAAAAAGGTTGATTATTTTTCCTTCTCCCCACTCTAGCGCCTTTGTCATTGCCACAATTTCTGCTCTCTGAGCTGACTGATGTCCCTGTAAAGGTTCTGCTATCAATATTTTAATCTCTTCCTCTTCCAGTGCTGCAATACCTATTTCTGACCTCAGTGTTCCACTCGAATCTCTGAAACAACATCCATCTGAAAACACACTCCCTCTGGAATGATTTGTGTCAACAAATCTGGTCTAATTTTCTCTTCTCTTTCCACGGTCATACAACAGTCATGGGGTTCTCCTTCTGTCCAATATGAGGCCATGTTTATGCCCTCATGTGTGAAAACCAGATTTGGTTGTGCGAGACAGTTTTCCAACCGTCTTTGTCTCAGAGTGGAAAGTGTAAATGATGCTGAATTAACATAAGCTACCACTGAATGTGCAGTGAGAACTGTTAAACAATGTCCCTGTACTATGTGCCCAACTTTGTCCACAATTTTTGCCAGTCCTGCTGCATATCTGGTACATGGGTGTTCTCTTACCTCAATGTTATCCAGTGAGATGCTGATGTACATAAGAACTATCCGATTACCCTGATCTTTCTGGAACAACACTCCGTTTACTGTAGTCTTACCCTGTGAAACATCTAGGAAAAATTGCTTGTCATAATCTGGTTTTGCCAAATCTGCTGCCATGGATAAACTGCTCTTCACATCTATGAACGCTTTTTCTGTCTCTGTGTCCCATGCTAACTTTGCTCTTAGTTCCCTTGGCCCTGCCTTCCTAACCATTTCCCTTAGTGGGCGTGTCAACTCTGCATATGCTGGAATATAATTCCTGCTAAAACCTGCCAAGCCAAGAAATGATAACATATCTTTTACTGCAATTGGTTTGGCATGTTGCAAAATTGAGGTTCGATGTTGGCTGGACAATCCTGATCCCTGTGCTGACAATACTCTTCCTAGAAAAGTAACTTCCCTTCTACATACCTGTAATTTGCTCTTGTTCACTTTGAAGCCTTGTTCATACAGTCGTTTGAGCACTTCATGTGTGGCCTGGATACAGTGCTCTGCTGTTTCTGCGGCCAGTAACAAATCATCTACATACTGAATGAGAGTCGTGCCCTCCGGCAAGTTCACTCCCTGTAACATATCTTTCAGTGCCTGGTTAAATATCCCAGGGGATAAAATGAATCCCTGCGGAATCCGGGAATATCTTATTTGTCGCCCCCTGTAGGTGAAGGAGAAAATATCTCTTAAGTGCTCTGCAAGGGGTAAACAGAAGAAAGCATAAGCGAGATCGATGCAAGTATACCATGATTGATTTTGAGTGATTTCATTCAGAGAAGTGTATGGGTTTGGAACAGGTAAAGTTGGAGTTTTAATGATTTGATTGATTGTTCTCAAATCATGTGCCATTCTGAATTTTCCTGTGTTTTGTTTTTCCACAGGCAGAATGGGTGTGTTCCAATTGGAATCAGCATACTCTAAAACCCCTGCGGTTAACAAACCTTCAATGGTATCTTTGATACCTTCCTCTGCCTTTGGTTTGTGCTTATACTGAGGCCTCCAAATTGGATCATCACATGTCAGCTCGAACGAAATTTCTGGGTAATTTTTACAAAACCCTACATCTGTGGGACTCTGAGTCCATAACTGGTCGGGCAAACTTTTCAACATTGTTTCAGCATCTTCATGATCACTTTTCTCCCTACCATGCCATCTTGTGAGCCATTCGTGTTCCAACACTACAGTGTCTTTTGTTTCCTGTGTGATCAAATAATACCCTGAGCTAGATGAATATTTTACACCAGGAAGTTGGGTTTCCCTCCAATCTGTTAAGTGTATTCCCTTCTTTACCATTGGTCCTAGATCTTTAGCTTGGTGTTGGGGGTGTACTAACAATGATATATGGGGTGATGCCTCTTCCCTCATTTTGTACCATTGTTCCTGTTCGGGGGTAAGTTCTACAATACCTGCCACTCCCTCTTTGCCTATCAATATTCCTGCCCCAAAAATTTCCCACTGTTCTCCTGCAATGTTATCAAATTGTTCTTGGTACCAGTACTCTTGTGTTCTATCATAAAACAGAGTGACATGCAGTGGATCTATTAGCTGAGTGTATGGCGCTAATGATAATATCCAAGGTTCCCATTGAGAGTACAGATCATTCAGGGTGTTACCTGTGTCCCCCAGAAGCACCCTCCCCCAGTAAATGTCAGCTCCCTGTGGAGAGGTGTTTGCAGAAAGTAACCATTGTCCATGTGTTCTCATTGTGGACATGATGGAACAGTTCATGGTGATACCATTTTTCACAGTTACTATAATCCCCTCCGGGCTGCATAGGATTTCAGCTCCAAGTTTCACTAGCAAGTCTCTTCCCAACAAATTTGTCGGTGAGGAATATGACAGCAGAAAAGAGTGAGTCAATGATTGTTTTTTCATGCACTGCACTGTGAGTTCTTTGGAGAATGGCAGTCTAGTTATAGCCCCGGAAAACCCCCTTACTTCAGTGGTTTCGTCTGAAATAAGATTTTTTGGAAGTTCAAAGTTCAGTGTGGAGTATGTTGCCCCAGTATCCACCAGGAATTCAACAGGACGTGTGTTTACCTCCAAAGTCAGCAAGGGTTATGCCCTGACCCTGCTGAGGTCGTTCCGTGGGCTGTGTCAGTACCACTCCCTTTCCCCTCCAGTGGACAAAGGGTACTGCGAGTGTGGTCGTGGTGCTTTTTCCACGTTAGGGGCCATGTGTGGGTTATGGCCTCTGCCCCGAGACGGTCTCTGTTGGGCTCCGAGTTCAGGTTGCCGACAATCACGGACGAAGTGTCCCGGACGACCACAACGGAAACACCCTTCCTGATACTGCACTCTTCCCCTCCCCCTATTGTAATCCCCACCCCTACCTCTATTGGAGTAATACATTGGTCTTTGGGTGGTTCTCTCCCATTTAACATTTGATGGGTCAACTTCCTGTTCTTTGTTATATCTTGGAGGGGCTTTCATCTCCTGAACTACCATTTGTATATCCTTCTTTTTCCCTTTTTCTTCATTTAATTTAGATCTTGCTTCCTGCAACTGTAATTTTAGCAACTGTTTTTTCAATTCCTCTACTTCCCCTACCTTTTCTTTTTCTTTTTCGTTCGCCCTAGACATGTGATGAAGGAAATGTCGTTCCCAAACCTCACATAAAGCACCTGGTAAGTCGGGGTTGGCTTTTATTTCATCCTGTACAGATTTAGGAGTCCCTTCCAATACAGCAGCTCTGAACATCTGTTCCTGTATTCTATCTGAATGTGGATGAGCCCCTGTTTGCTCTTCCCACTCTCCTTTGCATCGACTCAGATATGCTGCTGCTGTTTCTTCCCCTTTTGGAGAAAATTTTATATTGTAAAGGGTGCCTGCTGGCGCTGGGTACAGCTTTCGCAGTGCCTTTCCCCAATCTGATGCAACTCGACAGTATGGATAGTCATCATATAATCCTACCGTTCCTGCCTCTCGCTCAATTTCCGTATTCTGTCCTACGGTCAGTACCTGTCCCAATAATGCTCTAAGGTCTCCGATCGCCAACGTATGCCCTTGTGTCAAAGTTATTACCTTCCCTATCCATTTACCCCCACCACTCGTGATATGAGGTAGCTTTGCAAGGATAGCTCCCATGTCTGTGAATGACCATGGTTTGTATTCTACCTTTCCACTTGTCTCCACTAGGGGGCAGATATTAGGTACCCTACGAATGAGATGTAGTTCCCTACATTCCTGTTCATCTTCTTCCTGTTCTTTCTTTGGTGTCTGTATACTGTAGTTATATCTGCTCTCCTCTTTCATCCTCTTACCCACCTTCATTTCTCCTCTGATTTCAACTGGATATGTTCCCTGTTCTTCAACCTCTATCTGACTCCCAGTCTCGTCCACTGTTATGAATCTGCTACTCAATGTTTCTCCTGGGGTGCTTTGTGCTCCGGGTTGAAATGTCCTTTCCTGTACTACGCTATTCCATTGTTCCCTCAGTTCTTTCTCCAGAGCTGCCATCTTCTGTTCTGCCTGTGCCGCTTGCTCTCTATGTGTTCTCATCAATTCAGCTGTTTCTCTTGCTATTTCTCTCTCCTCTGTCTCGTTTTCTGTTATTAAATTTAATTTCCCTGATTTTATTTTCCAGTGATTTCCCTCCCGCTGCTCCATGTCTAACACACCCTTTTGTACTTCAAATACTGGCAACTGTGTATGGGGCGGGGCATATGGAGGTGGAGCAGTGGGTGGCAGTGCTGGATATATGGATGCTATTTCCCTCCCCTCCTGAATTTTGTTTGCTTCCTTCTCTTTAAGGTCACTCTTTTTTATTTCTACTTTCTTTTCTGTCTCTTGTCTCTCTCTATCCAACTGTACCAAAGCCACACAATTAACTGCCATACTATGCCACAAATGAAACTCTTCACGTAGTCTCTTCACTTCCTTGTCATGCTTCTTTCTAGCTAGAAACCCCACTTCCTTTTTGTCCTCTCTCTGAAACTTCCTGTGCGCTTCACTTTCTTGAACAATTACTTGCTCTTTCAAACTTGTCTTCGTCCTATCTTCGTAACCCTTAAGTTGTTTCCATTCTTCATACATTTCTTGCAATTTCTGAGTCTTTTTGAGCCTTTCTCTTTCTTCTAATCCACTCAAAAGCTGTTCTACGGCTGCCTCCCATTGCTCTTTAAGAGTCTTCATGTTATCTTCCACTAAAATATGTCTTACCCGGAATATCTCGTTTATTCTTCCTCTCAATGTTATTTGCTGTCAGTCCTTCTGTAAATACACAAAAATTCTCACAAAACTATTTTCTGTGTTTTCTTAGTCAAACGAACAACAATCACCTCTTCTTATTAAAATTAAAGTTCACTTTAATACTATTGCCAGACAATAAAATTCAGTATTGTTACTTCTTCTTGAAATGAAAATGTAATAGTATTCAACTCTTGCTTGATGACGGTTAAAAAGGATTCAAGATGTTGTCAAAACTTAAATCAAATTCAATCTGGCAATATGTAACTTCTGTCAGAATTCAAACTACATTCATTCTATAAAACTTGTCAAATTAGAAATTTAAAATCTCAAAAATGAAATGATATTTAGGACGTATTAAAAAACAACATCTATCAAAGTTAAAAAATGTAACAATATGTCATACTGGTTAAAGTTAAAAAATAACATTTATCAAAATTAAAATGTAAGAATATGCAATGCTGGTTAAAGTAAAAAAACAAAATTTATCAAAAATAAAAATTCAATATTGTGTAATACTTGTTAAATTTAGAAACTACAAATAAGCTTTGCCAAAATAAAAAATGTAAGGGCCTTCAATACTTGTCAAAATTGAAATTAAAGTTCACATCAATAACATCTATTTCTTATCACACGTTCAAATGTCAATTTCCATAAAACAACCAGCACTTCTCAAATCTCTTGCTGATCTCACTAATTTTCTAAAGTTTTCCTGAAAGTTACAATATTCTTATTACGGCTCGAAACAATGCATCCAATACGCGTCTCAATCAATTCACAGGCACCATATGCTTTTATGATAACCACGGCTTAGTTTCAGACAAAGTCGGCTGAGTTCTATTAAACCCTGTTCCACTACTGCAATCGAAATTATTAAATATCAGTAATCGTTTGAATCTCTCTACTTCTACACTTTTCGTCTATTATCTCTCTCGGACTGGGTGTATTTCTCTTCCGTACGCCCTTTTCGGCTTTGACAATCTATAACATATAGCTTCTTTCAGTTGTATTTTTCTTCAAAATGAAAGTAAAACTACCAGCCCGTCACGGAAAGGAACCAGAATGAGAGCACAGCTTCTAAAGTGAAACTGAATTACGCTCCGAGCTGAGAAGTTCACAGTTTTCTCTTCCTTACTCTTAAATCTTGATAGAAATGAAACAATCTCTTCTTGTAATCAATTCACCGAGAGCAAATATCCATTTCAATATATTTTGAAATCAAGTATAAAGAAACTACTCTTTCTTCCCGAGTCACACCCCGGAATGAAATAAGAAAATGGACATCCACACTAAAATACAATAAACATAAAATATACTGCAGAAACGTCTACTCCTTTAAACATGAAATAACACTAGACAACTCCGGAGAATCACACATTCACATCAATAAAACAAAATAAAAACTGGATCCGTCTACGCTTGTACCGTGTAAATGAAATAATACTAAACCAAATCCCCCAAATACACACAATAGTAAAATACAATATACACAGGATATAAAATATGCTTTTCTACAAATTGAGTTAAAATTTGCTGACAGTAAATTGCAACCACAATAAATTTTTTAAAGACAGAATCCGACGGCTTTTAAAACTAGAAATTTTATTCCAACTTCACTTACAGTAAAACGATTAGTAATTGAACACATAAAAACTGAATTACGATTTTACTTATAATAAATCTAGACAATACTCAGATTTTAGGATGCTAAATTAAAATTTACTGATCATAAATCTGACTCAAAATAAAATGTCTTCGTAAAAATAGAAAATTAAATCAAAATTTAAGATATACAATTAAGTAAAAATCAATGATAATAAAATTGAATAAGAAAAATAGAAAATTTAATTAAAACCTAAGATATAAGATTAAGTAAAAACTTGTTAATAGGAAAAATAGAAAATTGAATTAAAATGTACTAATCGTGGAATTGAATAATAGCAAAAATATTTCGTAAAAAGATAACACTGAATTGCAATTCACTGGCAGCAAAAATCAATAAAAATATTTATCCAAAGAAGAAGTTGAATTAAAATATACTCACAGTAAAGCTGATAATATACCGGTAGCAAACAGCGCAAATAAACAGCACATTTAAAAATAAGCAGCCATTTCGTACAATCTTCAGTAAGTTTCAAATTCCTATTCTTTAGCACAACTTAACAATATTGCTTACAATAAAACTTTTTCAAATACCAATATTCTCTTCGTATTTTCGACTATTTCGTGGCTTTCTTACCACTTTCGCTTTCTCTTTATGCGGTCCAACCGCTGCGTTGCCCGTGGTCCCTGACCACTTTCTCGGGTATGAAACCCACTTCAATCTCTATGTATCGCGGTCCAACCGCTCTGTGTTCCCAGAACACTAAATCCTATTCTACTGTATTCTATTCCCGCGGTCCAACCGCAACGTGTTCCCAGAACACTAAGTCCTATTCTACGCGGTCCAACCGCAACGTATTTTATTCCCGCGGTCCAACCGCAACGTGTTCCCAGAACACTAAGTCCTATTCTACTGTATTCTATTCCCGCGGTCCAACCGCTCTGTGTTCCCAGAACACTATCAAATTTGTCCTACGTTAACAACGTGGTACGTGTCCACGTTCGGGTCCCGGACCCTAATTTTGGAATAACCCACAAAACACTCGTCAGTGCCGGGTTTCCAATTCTGCGTTCCAAACGCCTCCTGGTCCTGGACCAGTTATAACAATATTTCCTTTCTTTCGTTTCACAATTTTTATTTTATTTTATTTTAACCGAATAATTGTTATTTCCCTTTTTATTTTATTGACACATTTAATAGTTCATTTGAGATATATGAAATTTAGATAAAAATGACAATAATCATTGTATCATATCATTAATCATTCTTCACGACATTTAAATAAAGCAGAATTTTGATATAACAGGTATCTGCTTACCTTTCCTATTTTGCGCAAGTGGAATGTCGAGAAGAAAAATCAATGATGTCCAGTCCTCCTCATCACGTCGATGGGGTCACCAATTGTTGGACTTTAATCGTCCTGCATGTTCTTAATGAGGAGATCAGACACGTAACTCAAATCAAATTATTTTAATAAGTATCTCAAATGAAATATTACAGAGCTCTGGGTCAAAAACTGTCCCTGTCTTTACACAACACCAATGCAGAAACAAATCCCCCGAGAAGCGGTTGATCTGATCTGCCTCTCCCTCTGACCCAAAATATATATATGTGCAATTGGGTGGGGGCCTGTTCGATGGAAAGTTTTACTTCTTTCTTAAAGGTTCACCAGACCCGTTTGATGGAAAGTTGTACTTCTGTTTTAGAAGTTCATCCTGTTATAACTATGACCGTTATTTCACCCTGTCGCTCCGACATCCTGTTTTTCTCCCCAGGTGTCTCTGCAAAGCAAAAGTTAAAAAACACACATACATACATACATACCGAAAAAACTCCAAGCCTGCTAAATTTGCACATGACATTTAAAAGTCAACTATCAAAACCCATATACAATGGAATCATATCTCTAAGTCTGCTAGACTATTCTCACTTTAGTACTATATGCTAAAGGTTAATACTCAAAGCTATTCTTAAAATCTTTATGATTAAAGGCAATGCAATCATTAATAATGCAATAATAAAATCATGATTATTCAAAGCACGGTTAATATTCATATTTCAAGGATATGCGGATGTGGGAATGTTCTAATTTTCCTTCATTATATGGGATTTTTTTAAATTAACATTTGTTCTTCTTCTTATTAATTTATTTTTTTGCCTACATTTACTCAAATAATATCAATGTAAAAATAGTAAGTACATCATAGTTCAAGTTAGGCGTAAAACGTACATTTTTTAAGTTGATTTTAAATGCAAATAATATTAATTAGAAGAAAGCAATTATTACAGTTTCAAAAACTTAAATATATAATTCTGACCTTATCAAATATATTGATTAAAATAATCTGTAAATTAAATACTTATATTATTAAGGCGTATACATCAAATAAAATATGTACATTTTAAACAAAATATCTATTTCTGGGTGATTCTCACGAAAACTTGGTTGTAAAAATGTCAAGCATGAAAATGTAAAAATTGCTTAAATTTACTTTTTTTCCCACCAGACATTAGAAACAAAGTCTGAAGTATATGGGAACATTAATTTAAAAACTTTTACTTATCATTTAACACTTTTTGTAACATAATTTCAAAAATAAGTCCTAAAAAATCTCATTACCGCAACAGTCAGAAAACATCAACACTGTTAGAAAAGCTAATATATTTTCACATTTTTAAAAATTGATTATTAATAGTCATGCACAGTAAATTGAAATTCTGAAATAATATTTATTTTAAATTTAACGGTTTTTTTATTTTGTTTTATTTAGCTCATATACCGCAACACCTTCCACAATTTACAACTATTTTTTTATATATTTCGAAGAAACCTGACACATTTTCAAAATGACATGACAAACCTGAAAGAACATAATTTGGAGATTCTGCACATGCATTTAAAATCAAAGTATTATGCTTCTATTAATGAAATTAACATTTAAAAAGCATCTGTTGCGGTAATGATACATAGGTTTCGGAAATGAGGTTAATTATTTCGGTAATGAGAATACGTATACTAGCCTGAGATTGTGTTAAAAACAAATTTTAAAGTAGAAAGTCTGATAATATTTACAGCATCATGTGTTCAAGTTCAAAACTGTTTTATTGTGTAGTCTTTGAAAAAAATATTAAAGAAAAAACATGAGAACAGGAAGGCTTATATTAATATTCCTTTGTGTCATATTTAAGTCCCCATTTATGCATTTAACATACTGAAATAAGATGGTCTTGATGACATATACTGCCTACAAATGCGAGCTCTGAAGGCTGCAGCCATTGGATTGAGAAATGGCCAGCTAATGTCAGCTAGATATCACAAAACATTTGTGTAAATAAGATGAAAAATATTTTCTTGCTGGATATGATTTGGTCTTCTGACCTTTTACCATTCTGTATCTATTTCGATGAGAGAGAGAGAGAGAGAGAGAGAGAGAGGGAGAGAGAGAGAGAGAGAGAGAGGCTGTATCCGAAAGTTTAGACAGCTGACTTGTTCCCTCGCTGCCTTATGAGACAATGACTTTGGCTGCATAATGGCAGCTCCGAGAAATGCTTTTGGACAGACTTCATAGGCAGCAAAATTGAATTCAGGTTGAAATGTAAGCAGCCCTCTCTGTGTTCCGGGATGTCGCAAATCTGCTTGTGGTGCGGAGGTCTGATTGACCCACCCAATTCACACGAGCTCTGTGTGCTCCACCCAAAGGCGGCAATTGTTGGCTCAGGGTGTCCCTTATTGTGAGGATCTCCCGATGAAGGTGCTCAGGACCCGGCTCAACATCGCCCTTGGAGGTTTCTTACTGCAGTGTCCCACTGCCGGCAAAGAGCCGCTGGTGGTCGTCCTCCCCTCGCTCAACCGGTTCAGTTTGTCGCCGAGAGCCTGTGTCCTGAACCGGGAGACGCCAGGTCTGTTTCCTTTGGGTTTCCGGCGGAGGAAGATGAGATGTCTCTGACAGCGTTGGATGGAGACTGGGACCAGGCTCCACGTGGTGCATCAGACACACAGCCATCCTTCTAAAAGGAACTGGTGCGCATTCTCTTTAAAGCCATGCAGGACTTGGAGATTGAGTGGAGCACCCCACAAGAACCCCAGAGAAGCAAGGTTGACTTTTGTTTTCTTCACTCAGGCCGCCCCGCTGATGCTCGGAGGAAAGTCACCAAAGTGTGGGCTACCCCTCCCCCCATTTTTTTTCTTAGTTAGGCTACCTGTGTATTCCCCCCATCAAGGACGCTGTGGCTGCTCACCTCTGCCCCTTGTCCACTTCCTTGGATGGTGTGGCGCAGCTTTGAGGGTAGTGAAGCCTCATGACAGCACACCTGTCCGAAAAAGCATACCCGCTCCGAGAGAGGCTCTGTCTGCATTGCACACTATGGCGGTCCTACAGATCTTTTAGGCGCAGGTGCTTAAGGCTCTGGATGAGGGCAGCACGGATCTAAAAACCTTCAGGGATCTGAGAATGGTTACGGATTTCACGCTAAGGGCCACGAAGACCACTCATGGTGGCCATGCACAGTCAAGCCTGTTTCTCCATCCGGCCTGTTTGGTGACACGGTGGGCACAATCACGGAGCATTTCTCGGAAGCGGTGAAGAGCTCTAAGGCTATGAGGCACTTCATACCTCACCACCCTGTGTCTCATGGACCAGAATCGGTGGTGCATCACAAGAGTCCCTGGCACAAATCCTCCAGTATATGATGCAAGAAACTGGGTCCTGGGGGACTGCCGTCCGGAACGAAGCCGCTCAAAAACAGAGCATTTTTCTCCTCAGTTGGTTTTGTGTTGCTCGCCCCAGGGCCCTTCCTCACATAAGCGTCTACAACACGCCCCCCCCACTCTCGAACACGACCCACATGTTGCGAAGACAGCAGAGGCGGAAAGGGTTAACGCACAGTCCTAATGAATTGCACAGCAACCCGCTTTCTGTCACAGCGCCGGGCGCTTTTTGGCCATCCTCTCTGGTGTCTGTGACTCACGCACTGCGCAGAAAGGAGGTAGTCTCCCTTTGTCCCTTGCCCCCAGGCAGCAATCTGACGCTGCAGACAGTGCGCGTTGTTGGGTCGCAGGTAGCTGAGATGCTGGCACGCATGGGATCCAACTTTATGGATCTTGTTATCCAACTGATGTTGCAGCGCCTAGATGCGTGGCGTGCCATCGCTAGGTTGTTTTTGATACCTGAAAGTAGAAAGAAAGCATAATTAGCATGTCTCACAACATGGGAGAAAAAAATTAATGTACACATCATCATATAGTATAGACTTGTTGCGTTGTGTTGTGTGTTTGTCATGTACATTTCCTAACACTGTAGTGTGTTTTTTGCTAATTACACCTGCTAGTAACATCTCCAAACCTAACCTCTCTCTCTCCTTCCTTCTGTACTCCTTTAGCCATTCTGGGTTGCTGTTAAGTTTCTCCCTGAACTTTGTCAACATGGCCTTTGCTAAAGCTTTTTTCTCACTTGCTGACTGTCTACAATGAAGCATCATAAAGCAAACTATCAACAGTTATTACATTTTAAATTTATATTAAATTCATAAGAGATATTTAAATGTAATAAACAATATGCTTAAATTCTCATTTCCGAAACAGAAGTTCTCTTTACCGCAACTGCTATTAAATGGTTGCGGTATATGAGAATGGTGTTGCGGAGGATGAGGTACCCCAGTATGTTTTGCTAAAAATAGAGAAGCCACGTAGGCTTTGCTCATTTTTTATTCAGTGCATATAATTAGACTTTAATAAAGAACATTTTCATAAAAAATTGTAAATCAAAAAATTTTCGAAATGTAGAAAACTACCTGTTTCGGTAATGATAATCAAAATGTTGTGTAAGCATTCTGACAAGAGAATATTTCAAATTTAACTGGAAAGATATAAAGAGATGCTCTTACCTGGTAGCCATCTTGAAGTAACTGGTCCATGTGCTTGGTCACTCAAAATCAAACTTTATTAAAATTCTGTATGTGTGCTTAAACTGTTCTCAAAAAGTGTTGCGGAGGATGAGAACATCAGGCATGGACACATCAATTTCCTAATTTTTCTTCATTATTATTATACATGAATATTCAGTAAATTATTTTTCTGTCATCTAAAGTAGTCTAGCAAAACATCCATTTATTTTTTTTCTAAATATTTTTGTTTTAATATGTTTAAATTACAACATAACGCATGTTCAAACACAGCCGGACGCATTGCGGTAATGAGAATTTCAGCAGAAAATGAGATAAAATTGACAAATTATAAATTCTTATGTTGAAATCACACATTGTGCAAGGTAGAACACAGTATTGTGTTCATTTTGAGGCTTTTTAATATTCCTATATTACACATTTTATATCTAAAATCATTAGTGCCGTGGTGTTTCAATGGTTTCGTGAGAATCACCCTTCTAGTCATTAATTTGGGTTTGTCTAACTAAAAAAAAAAAAACACATAACTGACATTAAGTTAATTTAATCATTTATTTTAGATAGCCTACATTTACAAAGCCACTGAATCATTTTTACAGTGTATACATTATGATCTTACGGTATTATTAAATGCATATAAATAAAAATATGTAAAACTAAATAAAGGAGATGTCATACACGGACTCCATGAAAGCATACGTTTCTTGTTCGGTCCACGTGTTAAACGGTCACAAAGCCTATTCTCCATAAAAATCCGACTTAAATGCGCATCATTTGATTCATTTTTTCTGTGCAATTAGAAGAGACGTGATGTATAACGGAGTCTTATAACAAACCTCTATTCGCGTAGACATTGAAGAGACCGAGAGCATTTGCGCAATATCATTAACTAGTTTATCTAATTGTACATTTTTTTTGTGATTTGTGAATTCATGTTCTGCTTGCCCCAATTCCAAATATTCTGTTGTATTCCCATTTTTTGTTAAACCGAGTATAACTCCCAAGCTAAACACCTACAAAACTAACCGTTTTGTCCAGTCTTAACAGTGTATGATATTCAGCTCGTCTTAATTTAATTATTTTATTCCGCCGAATGGAAAAAAATCCATAGGCTATCTGAATGAATGGGATTCATAAATTAAGTACAATAGTCTATACGTGCGTTAGTGAGACCTGTCGGCAGTTCACGTTTGCCAAAACATGAAAAGAAACGCGCTTTCAAAACATATTGCGAGCAAACACAGACGTCTTCATCCGGACGGGATTACATTTCTCAGAAGACCTCTGAGTTCGGCGAAAAACAGTAGGTAAAATGCTCTGAAATTTACAGATTACAGAGGTCGTCAGAGAAAAACACAGACATGGCCGATTCAGACGGGATTAAAAACACAGTGGACCTCTGAGAAGCATGATTTTCTCAAAATGATTTTTGTCGAGGGTGCCCCGCAAGCACGAGTTTGAAGCCTATGAATGAAAACGTTATTATTCGCTTTGCGCCAAACCCTGCTGAAGGAGACGGACCGGAGCTCCGGCAAGGTGTGTTGTGGACCCGAGGAGGCAGAGCTGCGCTCCGGCCCAATTTAACCTATTACTTCCACTAACTGAGGTATCCTTCCTCCTTTGCTCTCTGCCTGGTATGATTTTATTGGTCATCTAGGAATAATTTTCACTTTATCTTACTTAATGGGGCGCAGCGCAAACCCGTTGGCCCGTGACAACACACTACCGCGAGATCTATTCAAAAGCATACTGTAGGCCTCCTGTCTCGCGGTGCTAAGACGTCACATGCCGCCCGATCGGGTCGTCAAACGAGCGCTGAGCATTGAGTCAAATAAGACACGCGTCAGAAAATTACCGAGGTCCGGACGGCCATGCCCTTTTTTTGCCTCAAAATGCAGACAAATAATGTTTTTAGTAAGGCATGTTTGTTAAAACTAGTTACATTTCCTATTTAAACTAAGTCCTGGCTTAAGCTTCTAAAGACCCCGCAAAAACCCTGCTACAGCTCCTGAGGGGGTGCTCTCACTATTCACATGTAAATAAAATGGTTAGAAACCGGTTTTTCTGGTTCTCATTCCAGGACTGTGCGGGGGGAGGGCATTCCGTTTCCATGTGGAGACATTTAACAAACACATTTGATATACACCAAGTTCCAGATTACAACAAAAACCAAAAACACATCACGTTTGATAGCAGTGCATGTAGGCCCTACTTATTTGAGTATAATGATAGAGTAAGTATTATGTTGGACACTATTTTGGATATCAAATTGTCCTTTTCTCCAGACAAATAAAACACTGATGTGCATGTCTATAGATCTTATCTAAAAAAGTAATTGCTATCATTTCACTTTTGTGTTGGGTTAATTCCCTGACCAGACCTCTGTCATTGTCTTATGCTCGTCTTATAATTTGACTCAACACTCAGCGCTTGTGTGGCTTCTTGCTGCGCCGCGCAGACCAATCGGCATGTGATGTCTATAAGCAGAGGTGGGACAAAGTCATTGTTATGCAAGTCACAAGTAAGTCTTTGCCCTCGAATCCCGAGTCAAGTCGAGTCAAAGATGAGGCAAGTCCCAAGTCGAGTCAAAAGTCAAAGCCAACAAGTCTCAAGTCGAGTCCAAAGTCCTACTATTTTAGTTTCGAGTCATGTCAAGTCCTCTTACCACAGAAATAAAATGCATGCTGTGGACAGGTGGAGGGAGGCCCCTATACTGCATTGCATTTTCAAAAGATCAAATATGCCATGATGCCACCATGGCTGAAAACTCGCTCCACTGTAGCACTAGAAGCAGGCACTGCCAAGGCTACTTGAAAGAGTGAAGGAAGAGTGCCCAGAACAAAATGGCATTCTGTCCTTCTGCCATGTCAATGTAGTGACTTAGCTGCAGTGGTATAGATCAGTGGTGTAGTCTAGATTTTTGTAGTGAGTATACTGTGATTTTTCCCTCTCATCCTTATGCTCACTCGTCCCAGCGCGACACCTCATAAGCACCACAACACTCACAGATGCATACAGTATGGATCTTCATGTAACTAAGAGCATTCTGAAAGTGTACTCATGAACACATAAACTGAATGTGTTATCAACATGTCAGTTTATTACAAAAAAAAAAAAAAAAGACTTTAACAGCCAATGGGTTTACAGCTGGGGAAACTGGATTGATTTTTAGACTGGTTTAGTGTTAATCAACATCTAACTCAGGGACAAAAGTTACTTAACTGTTAATTAAAATTAAATTAACTGTTTACAATCTTCAATCCGTGGCTAACACATGCATTGAAGGTGAAAAAAATATCCACTCCTTCACTAGCTATTATCTGACAACTATTGATAACATTACCATGTGTTATTTAATGGTGTAAATGTTTTTAATTAATACACATTTAAGATGACCATGAATTAAATCTTATTTGCATAGTCATTGATATAAAAGCTTATTTTTGCATATAATATAAGCATTGTCTAAAACTGAAAATAGGCTTATACTTAATTATTATTACAAGAACATCTAACCTAATATTTGCAAGTCTGAACTGAACATCAACGCAGACATGAATTTCCTCACAGAAGTTTAAGATCATATACATCTTGAACGTAGATATATAAATGAACACATAGAAGGGAAGTTTAACACTGTGAAGCACAAGCAAACATGCAGAGCAACTGAAGGCAGCTAAAAACCATCAGGATATAATCACAGGCTTATTTTATTGCATTCATTCTTGAAGATATGTTTTTAATTGTATAATGATTAGATTCCCTGTGTTGCACTGGACTTCTGCTAAGCTTGAACTTGAAAACGCGATGCATCACGTGCGCGGTACAACGCTTCATCCACCCGTAGCGCGCCTGCACGGAGTTTAAATGTTCATATTTTGGCTTGAACATTTTATTGCATTCAGTCTTAAAGCCTAATAAACAGTACCTGTTGAAGTCATTAAAGTTAAATAAACAAATAAACAAAAGAAGAGAAAGTGTGCAGCAGTGTGCCCAGGATGGTAAAATAATTATTACAATGTATTCCTAATGACCAACACAAGTCTTCTGCATACTGACATGGTTTGAAATCTATAGGTATTTGATTCTTTGGTTTTCTGATGTATTAAAATTCATATATGTAGAGCAGGGAAATAAGAAGCTTTTTTTCCTGGGGTGCATGCCCTGGAAAATACTTATATGGACCTCGGTATTTATAAAATCATGCAATGCGGCGTGTTTGTCTTTACAGTTATGAAATTTATTATTTTAAACACACATTTAACAAAGTATATATTGTAAGTGTAAATATTCATAAACTCAACACTTCGGAGGCGTTTTTCTAAAGAATAATGTTTAAACTTTATTGGTGGTGGTTGAGAATAATTCCTCTTTCCATATGTAACGCATTTTAACGCAATATAAATGTATCATATTGTTATTCTTAATATATAAGAATACTAATATATTTTTTACAACATTTATAACATATATATATATTTATATATATATAAAGATGCTTAGTACAATAGCTTTGCTTCATATAAGTTTCTGTAATAAATCATTAAATCAATCACAAAACGTGTTGACAGTGGCAAATAAAATGCTTGTTAATTTAAACAAGGCAGAAAGGTGTATAAAACAGCTTTAATTAACAATATCTGAATTGGCTCTTTTGCACACTTCTAATTTTCTCATGTCATAATTTATAATTATTAATTAGATTGAATATAAATAAATTTTGAAAAGTGTTGAATGCGAACGTGTAAGATATCTGGAAGGCGATGCGGCGTGTTTGTCTCTACAGCCACATGTTATAAAATTTATTATTTTACACACACATTTCACAAAGTACATATTGTAAATATTCATAAACTCAACATTTCGGAGGTGTTTTTCGTCCGCAAAAGGCACAGTTTCTCTGTTCGCGTCAATTATTTTGGTTTGACCAACTAAAAAAACACATAAGTGACATTAAGACATTTTATTAAGTTACTTTAATAAATTATTTTAGTGATATTCTATTTTACAATAATATTTTTTACAATTATGAATTACGTAGAAACACTGACTGCATATGCGCAAGAAAGGTAGCCTATTATTAAAGATTTTATAAATATAAATATGTAAAAACGAAATAAAAAGATATCATATGCCAACTGTACAGCCCGCATGGGTTTAAACGCCTTTTTTCTAAAGAATAATTTGTAAACTTTATTGGTGGTGGTTGAGAAGAATTCCTCTTTCCATATGTGAAGCATTTTAGCGCAGTATAAATGTATCATATTGTTATTCTTAAAATATAAGAATACTACTATATTTTTTACAACATTTTTAACTTTAAAACATGTCTTTTTTATACCACATTAATCTCTTTAAAATATTGATACTTTTAGAAAAACTGACAATTATAAATATTATGAACAAACAATGAAACGGTGTCAAAATTCGACAACACAAATAATTAAGATATTCATTGTAAATAGAGTCGCGTTTATTAGGCTAAAACTAAATTCTCTGTTGCACTTCCTATAAATTCGAATTGCACGTATCTTGATAGTTGTATGCGCTGTTATGCTGGCAAGAAGGGGTTGACATATCACTTTGCTGTTTTAATACAGTAGCAATGTAAAATATTCAGCAATGCCTTTATTTACTTCTGGAAACAACGGCAATGCAATATTTTTATGCGCCACCTGGTGGATATTCTGTGAAGCGAAACACATTAAGGGAAAATGGAAAGTAGCCCCCCCGAAAGCACTTGCAGAATGCTGCGAGACTCTGCGAGACGAATTGGCGAATGCCGCGGGAGAAAACGCGCATTTTTAAAGGCCACATCTGTATGTGCCCTGTCAAGAACAGAAAGATTTTATGTTCGCTTGTTTTTTGAAAAGTGTCTCTCCGTATGTGCACTATTGAGTGCCCTTAAACCCGCATGCACACACACAGACGGAGGGGGAATTCCAAACTGCGCACATAAACAGACGCCCCACATACATTGTTTTTCATTACTCTATTTGCAAAATGTATGTTAATGTACTACAACACAGTAGCACAACTATCTCTAAAGTTTACACATCAAGAGTTCTACTACACATCTGTGCAACTGTGATCGTTATGTAGCCTATGTCAGCACTGCATTCTCATCCCATTTTACCAACAGTTTAATACTTACCCGCACATCCAAACGTAGTCAGAGAAGTGCCTCATATTATTTCCAATCGCATGAATGTTGCGAAACAGCAGTCACATCCTCTCAATGTGCTCTCTTGATATGCGCCTGTTCAATATTGTTTCTGGTAAAGGATTCCACCAAGTGGCCCAGAAGTTGGTTGACATAGGAGCAGAGTTCAGTCCTGTTGACGTTGGTGCCATCTTACCCCATTGGCAAAGAAACAGGCTTCCATTGATGAGCAGAAACTTTCAGAGGCCATCCAGAAAGCTTTAACCAGCAACGGTGGTATTGCCGTAACCACAGATATGTGGACAGATGATTTTAAAAAGAGGGCATACACAGTCCTGACGTGTCACTACATCAGTCAGTGGAAGCTGGAAAATCGTATTTTGGCAACAGTGGAATTTAACCCTACCCTGAAAAAAAACACCTTAACCCTCTGGGGTCTAAGGGGTTTTTAGGGCCCTGGGGAAGTTTTGACATGCACTGACATTTGTGCTTTTTTCAGTTGCTTAAAAACATATCAATGGCAAAAGTCTCATAACATTGTGTTCATCACAAACTGGGCTACAATATCATATAATCAACATGTATGTACAGGTTTGTATTTTTGAGAGAAAAATGTTTATGCGTGGTTTTTGAAAAAGCTAAATTTTTAAGTCACTGATATAACTCCACAAAACTCATTCTAAACATGTTTTCCCAAGACTTTTCAAAACAGGATCTAGTAGTCCCCTGCTGAAAAAACAGCATCAAACCAGCATGGACCAGCATGGGAATTATGCTGGTCTATGCTGGTTTAGCTGGTGGTCACCAGCATACCAGCACCAAAACACAACATATGCTGGTATGACCAGCATGGTATGCTGGTGCTAATGCTGGTTTAACTGGTGTTAATGCTGGTTTGGTGCTGGTTTAGCTGGTGCTAAAGCTGGTGCTGAAGCTGGTTTGATGCTGGTTTAGCTGGTGTTCACTAGCAAACCAGCACCAAAACACAACATATGCTGGTCTGCTGGTTTTTTCAGCAGGGTCTAGAGTTTTTTCTTCAAAATGATGTGAAAATCATATGGCCTACTCATTCACATAAAGCAAGATATTGATTTACAATTTCTAAGACACTTTTTCTTGGGAAAGGCTGTATGCGTGGAAGCGGGAAAGCTCCTGAATAATCAGTGATTGACAGCTGAGAGACAA
This sequence comes from Paramisgurnus dabryanus, assembly GCF_030506205.2. Classification (NCBI taxonomy): domain Eukaryota; kingdom Metazoa; phylum Chordata; class Actinopteri; order Cypriniformes; family Cobitidae; genus Paramisgurnus; species Paramisgurnus dabryanus. Next base: position 40,075,587 of record NC_133346.1, on the reverse strand, counting down.
AAGAGTTGAATAATGAGCCACATAATGAGCCTTGTGGGGATGTTCAACAGGAATGTAACTTTTTTGAAGGTTTACTTTTCAATATAACACACACACACACACACACACACACACACACACAATATATATATATATTTATATTTCTATTGAAATATTTTCTATTAATTTCACAAGTATAAGTTACCTTTTAAAAACCATAGTAGCCTAATTATGGTAAAGGTACTGTTTGGCCATCGTAAAGTGAACACAGGGTTTGTGTTTGGTTGGCCAGCGAGAGGTTTACTTTTGTGCAGTAAAAAATTAAAAAGAACAACTGCCTATCGATGTCTGGACTCTAATTTGTGTTTTTGTAATCTTTATAGTAAAAAACACAACAAGGGACACCCGTGATAAACTTATCAATGTTTGTTTACAGCTGCCGCCATTACCTCACGTGTTGATCATGAATGCAGTAAATGTGTGCACATGCGAGTGACCATGTGTTTAATAAACTTGCTGTGCGGAGATATGCGCTTAGACGCAACTTACTAAGCATTGTACTGTTTGCAATCGCGTATTTTATAAGAATACCAAAAAGCGAGTGTTTGTGTATGTGCGTTCCCGTCCCGTCAACTGTTTGACTGAAGACAAAGAAAACACTCGCGTCTGGAGATACACTATAAAAAAAACACTCGCGTCTGGAGATACTGACACACATACGCAAGTAAATAAGGATTTAGATGTCATGTTTGGTGCAATTGGATGGAACAAGAAATGGAGAGACTGGATTGTGGATTGCGTATCCATTGACTACAGCAGGCAAGAGTCATGCATATGGATATTTCTGCTCGTTCACTTCAATGGCACGGGGGTGTGGCGATCTCATCTCATTACAGATAATGAGGTTACTGGAGAGATACGGTACTTCTCCTCCTTCTCATACAGTTTACACCGAATGACAATATCTGTTTTCAATCTCACTTACATAATTTAAAAGGAGACATTCCAAGCATTATGTAGACATTTATCTTTTGTTTCTACGACTTAAAGTATTCGTTAAGTTACAGTTTATTTTTCTGACGCGTTTCTGAAAGGACTTCACTGAGGGAGAGAGAACAAAACGCGCATCATGTTTATTTGCTTAATTTTGCGAAAAGCACAACAATTTTTATTGGGATTGGACAGAAAAAAACAAGACACTTTTACATTTTAAATGATGTATAAATCATATCTGTATGTCAAAAATCAGCAAGAGTAATTTAAGTCTCTTTACGGAGAAATTTTGTAATTTTGTATTGTAATTTTGAAATTTTTATTGAAAAATAAAGAGTTTGTGGCGCCCGCGCCGCTGTCGACCCCAGAGTGTTAATGAGTAGATAACCAGTGTGTTAAAGTCCTATGGAATACAGATAGACAAAATAGTTTTTGTCAGTGACCAGGGCAAGACCATAAAGTTCAGCAGCAGAAGAGAAGAAGGCAACCCTGTCACCAAGCCCATGCCAGCAACAGAGCAAGGTGGGTTGATACTTTGCCTATTATGGGTCGGCAGCCTTTTCGTTATTAAGTGCCATTTTAAGTTTCCAAATTGATCACTGTGCCATAATCCATACATGCGTAGTATAACTTGTTTAATTAATTGTATTGTAATTTATTCATAATCATTTATAATTAAGGAGCTCTTTTCCAAAACGCAATAAATCCATTTAAATAGGTTTCAGGAAAATTTTTGCTCAGTCTGAACATGTGGAACAATAATTATTAAATCAAACAACAGTATTGCTGATGATCAATTCAAAGTTATTTTTTCTTTTCAAAACGCTATAAATCCATCAATTCCCCCCCAAAAAACGCTATAAATCTATCAATTTTGATGGTTTGTCTTTTTTTTAAGTCTTATGTCATTTATTTTTCGTGTTTGCATTTATGAGGAAAAAACAATGTTACATTACAGTTCTCCATTACGAACATGACCACTCTGAAAGCGGCACTAAAAGACTTTCAAACTTTTACAGAGACCTCAAACAGAAGCACAAAGCCTTTCTTTAAAGTGAATTTCATTTTGTATTAATTGTATCTTTATTTTAATCCTTGTTTAATGTTAATTGTGTAGGCTTTTTTTCATTAAGTGTAAAATATTAGGCATTGTATACCCACGTTAATATTATTATTAATGTTAGATTTCCTCTGTCTTTTGTAGGCATAGCTAATGGCGCGCCAATGCAAAAGCCGAGGACTGACTTCATAGCATGGGAAGAGGAATCGGATACAATAATTCTGAATGAAGTACCAGTGGTGGGCCGTCAGGACCAGCAGGGCCTTCTCTGCTGGCCCTATAAATTTTTTTTTTTAAAGTGTTAAATGTTTTTCTTTAGTATGCTATTTATTTTTTTTCATTGGTGTAATGTCCGCAAAATTTGTTAGTTTTGTTGAGGTTGAACCGGAGTACCCTCAAAAATTCACATAAAAATCAGCTTATTCAGCTGGGGCCAGCTCTACAGATATTGCTAGGCTTGTGTTGAAGGACAACACATCTGATTTGTTACAATCATTAGTGACAGAAACATCAACCAATCAAATTTTGACGTTTATTGACAGCACGTCCTCCGGGTCTAGCGACGTGCCCAGCGCTACCCCTAACGTCTGTCGTCAATTTCCAACGGAAGCAGGAAATTCAGTTATTATTAAAGAAAATGACATCCGCTGTTGCAGATACACGCAATCTTGTTGCCCTCAGCACAAGAAGTTATTTTGTTGGCCGTGTTTAGTTAATACAAGTAAAGGGACATGGAATGATTCTGGCTTTGACAGTCTGAACAGCTTCATGAAGGCAGCTCTTAAACACCAAGGCTCCGAGCGCCATAATAATGTCATGCATTTAAAAACTTTTGGTGAAAGTCTTGTGGATTTGGAACTTAACGGGTAGAGAAAATGGGAGATCAGCGTCCACAATGAGAGGGTCAGAAAGAACTGGGACATTCTGAAGCGTGTTGAGTGACTGTGTTCTCTTTTTGGGACGGCGAGAATTATCAGGGGACACGATGAAGATTCGCTGAACAGGGGTAATTACTTGGATTTGTTAACGCTATTAGCGAAGGATGATGCTGACTTGCGACATCATCTTGCCACGGCCACAGTTTTTACAGGACCGTCAGGAAAAAATCTAAACGATATAATTAATGCAGTGTCAGAAGTGTTAAATTATCACATCAAAGAAGAAATTAAACAAAACAAATTTTGTAGCAGTTATGGTGGATGAGACTTCAGTAACACAGCGCAGCTCTCATGTCCTCGGGTATGTGACTGAAAAGTGACGGGTGAGTGCTTTACTACTTGTCGGGTATTGTATCATGCAGACTGTGGTTTGTATCTGATAATAAGCATTATTAAGGGCTTATGCACATTGTGATTGAGTGGTTCGTGTTGCACTGATAGTAGCCTGTAGCATGTGGATGTGACACTATGCACACAGTGTGCATAGGGGGATTACATGATACATGCAGTGAAATTTAGTCTGAGTTCAACCCACGCTTACCTAGCATACTGTTTTAGGCTAATTGTTGATCAGCTGTCATGTTGCTGAGTGCCTGTATGTGCGGCCGAATATGCACATTATTTGCATATGGATGCGTTAGCTGTAACAGATGAGTATGTATGTGGTTTACATGCTTACTGAAGGCCCTGACTGAAACCCCACGGCACGCCACTGAGTACAGAAGTATTCCTCTACAGACTTCTGTATAGACGGATCAGCAGAGGAAAATATACTTTCCTTTTGGGAGAAACAAGGCCAGTCGTTCCCATGACTACAGCACCTTGCCAAGAGAATTCTATGCATTCCAGCAACAAGTGCTGCGGGAGAGCGATCCTTCAGTGCAGCAGGGTGAATTATAGAGGCCAGGGGCCTCGTCTGAATTCTGACACTGTAGATGCTATTTTATTCCTGCATAGTGCCAAGAAAAATTCTAGTTCAGACCTTGAAGGGATGCAAGATGCTGTGTTGATTTTCATATCTCTTGAGAAAAAGATGACAACGTATGTCCATATAAAACTTCAGGCCCACAGTATAAACTACAAAATTTGGTGTGTGTGCACCCATGTCCATCTGTAATGTTGGTGTACACATGTGTGCCTGTTTTTCCATTACACATTCTAACTTCTCTAAACCTCCTTAACTGATTCTCTTGTTGCTGAGTTTGACTTTTTTGAGTTTGAAGTAAACTTAATTTTTTATTTGATTTGAGGTAGGTTGAATAAATGTTCATATAAAAGAACTAGTGATAGACCGATATATCGGCCGATTTTTGCGAGTTTTATGTGTATTGGCATTGGCCGATTTGTGGCTGCTGAGTTTTTCCGGCATTATTTACAGACAGAAATATAGATTTTTAAGTTCAATAAATGTTACTTTTTAAAATTGAGACTTATAAAAATGACATGATGATGCCAAATGTTACAAGTAAACAAAGTGAGCAAAAGAAGTATCGGCTCAAGAAAATAGGCTCTCTCAGTCTGTCCGCTCTACTTTCATCTTTCCGTCTATGCATGTTGGTGATTCCTCTCTCTCTGTAGCTATCTCTACAAATCAACCAAAGATATTTACATTTACATTATTAGTGTGAGCCTGCCCTGTCTACACCTAACAATGACATGTCAATTTACAATAATACTGATAAGTGCTATCTGTTATGTCAATTCTATAAAGCAATCAGTCAAAGTCCCGCTAAATTAGCGCAGAAAGTTTTCCTAGAGACCAGAGGTAGAATCATATAGCCTTCATTTATCTCAATAATGAGTCAAGCTACTACTGTATGAATTAATTAAATTAATCTGGCCTAGTTCATTTTATCTTAGTTTTTAGTCCTAGTCAAATCACGTACAACATTACAGAAATATGACTGACAAATTATTTGTACTTTTACAAATTAATAGTTTCTATTTATTTATTAAAATAAAGAAATAAGTGTCATTTTGTCACTACCGAAACAATCAAGTCACAACCGAAATGTCAAAAAATGTTTCAGTTGTGACTGTTTCGGTAGTGACGATTTATGCTAACTTTGATCCTACTGCTAAGATGCTAATCAGTACATAGTGTCAAGAAAGTTCAGGAGTCGGAGTCTCAAATGCGAGATATAGAAAAGTTTATTAGAGAACACACTGAGTCTGAAGGTATACGCTTGAAGACGAAGCACCCAACAGACATCAGATACACAGGGGAATAATAGATCCAACACGAGTCCACAATCCACGGGAAAAAGTCTCACGCTGCACCGCCGAAAACAGTGACGAGGAGATCCACCCACATCTGATGACGACACACAAGAGACAGCTGGTATACGCTTGAAGACGAAGCAACCAACTACACTGGAACTCAGGAAACAAGACACACTGACGGTAATCCACTGACCAAACACACAGGATCGAGAATCCTGGACAGAGGCAAGAGTCCGGATGTCGGCGATTGAACCTGGGGCGAGAGCAGAGAGGGTGAGACAAATGACAGCGGGCAGGGTCTACCTGGACAGGGAGCGAGACAGTAACCAACCGGAAAACAATGAGCGCGTGACAAAGGACAAAACGGAAGGCTATAAAAAGACCAAAAGTAATAGGAACCTCTGGGAAACAATCAGAGAAACGAGAGGGAGGAGCGAGTGCACACATGAGGAACCAACACCAAAGGTAAACAAACAGACACACATACACTGCCGATCACCCAGGTGCCATGACACATAGTTAGCTAGCACAGTTCTCAACATTGAAACATGAGTAAAACCTAAATGACCAGTAGAAAAAAAAAACTTAATTAATCATTGAAAATGTGTGTTCGGTAGTGACATTCATAAATGTCACACGCTGATTTCCAAACTTTTGATTTGATCACATTTACTTCAAAACCATGGGACTGATCTAATCACCATGTCACCACAAGGGAGAGAGGCACAGACAAAGTTTCTGGTTCAAAATGGAGGGGAGTGGCTTAAAGCATTATTATATTATTGACCAAACTATGCAATGTTTCGGTAGTGACGTGAAAATGCGGGACAGTGTTTTTTTATGATTTTACATGATTTTTACTGAAAATATCCAATAAATATATTTTTGGTTTTAATTAACAAAAGTATTCAAAATTATACTTCTTAAAACAATGATAAAAAAAATTAAAAAAATTATTTCATATTTTTTTCCTATGGTGAAATTCAGACCTTGGGGTTAGGGACAACCACCTCTCAATTGAAAGCACCATATAAATGATGATATTTTATATATAAAGCCTGCCGCTACCTCAAATATTACTTTGGGTTTTGATTGCTATTTGCTTATATTTTTTTATTATCAAACATTTTCTTACATTAATGCTTTTTAAATTAGTTTTTTGGTTCCGGGACAGCAATTTGCACGAATTCGGTAGAATGGCCCATATATGGATCACTTTAATAATGAATGGATGCACTTTTGGAACTTCAAAACATTGATGCCCAGTCAATGCCATTATTAAGCATTGAAGAACCAGGACCAGTGGCGGACAATGACTTATTTTCCAAGGGTGCACAATGCAATGCGAAGCTCATCCCAACATGTATGTAGCCCGTCATGTGTGTGGTTAGTCATTTTAAAATATGTGTTAGGCGTATCGCATAAAACCCATGTGAATCACATGTCATATCAAAATAAGTGCCTGCTGCACACACATCTGAAGGGTTTATGATAAAAGATACCTGCATTATCTCATGCGTAATCAGAGTTTAATGTTAAGTGAATGTGTTGCGTGTATTTTGTGAACGTTAGCATCTCTTTTATTATAAACGGTTTTGACGCGTGTGCAGCAGGCACTTCTTTTGACAAGTGATGCACATGATTTACATGACGCAACAAACACATATTTTTGAAAACACGAGCAACACACATGACACTCTGAACACTTATTTTGAATTCGCACCCCTCAGAAGAGCAGTCACGAGCCGCCACTGGCCAGGACAGTATTTAATATAACTCTAATTGTGTTTGGCTAAAGAAAGAAAGACAAACATCTTGATTTGACATGGGGTTGAGTAAATAATCCTTCAAAGCTAAAAGTTTACGTACAAATTATAATTGTATCATTTACTCACCTTCATGTTGTTATAAACTTGCCAAAAATTCTTTAATCTGATAAATGATGTCAATCATACAGTTGATGGTACCCATTGACTTCCATAATAGGAAAAATTTTATTGAAGTAAATGAGCAGCTGTGTACTTAACATCATTTATCAAAATATCTTGTTTTGTGTATATCACAATAAATAAACTCATGCCGGTTAAGAACATAAACAGGGCCTGTGTGATCACTAAAGCACAATGAAAGACATGTAAAGCTATCTTACCTTGAAATAAAATTTGACACGGACTACTGAAAATCTAATGAATGAAAAAGACAAAAAATAATATATTACGCACAAATGTTAAAAACAACATTGCAGTATAGTGCTCAGTAAAATGTGTTTCAAATAAGTAAATTCAACTTACATTATTTGTATAGTATATATCAGTACAGTGACATTATAAAAAAAATGTAGTAAAAAATTCTGTTAATGTAAACATTTAAGCGAGGGGAAGATGAAATGATCTATAAAAGGCATAAAGTTAAACATGAAACGCACGATTACCACTGTATGTAGTCCAGTGCTGGCATCGTCTGAAGTCCTTGCAAGGGTCGATGTCATCTTTCCATATGTGTTAGGTCATCTGACAGAGGCAGGATCCAGACTGCAGCTCACATAATTGCAGTTAGAAATAGAAAAGCAAATTGAGAAAATTTGCATGACTGCTGTTCATAGCTTTTTAGGTAGTGGATAGTTGTGATTATTAAGTTATAACCTGAGGCAAAGGTTAGTGAATGCAATTATGTGTATGCTAGACTTAGAGCTGTTGCGTTTGGTCAATAGAATCGGCTGTGTCAATTTCAACGTCGATAATTAGTCAACATAAATATTGTGTCATCACGACAAAAATATAGCCTTTTCCCCTTTGACATGGCAGATTTAAATGCAGATTAACATTCACAATGAGAAATATCTGCAAACTGGACTGAAGAAGAAATCAGGGGGCTTGTCACTATCAGCTATGAACATTCACCAGCATAACAAAACAGCGTTTAATGCAGTGCTTCCCAATCCTGGTCCTCGAGCACCCCCTCCCAAAAACTTATTTAAAACACCTGATTCAACTTATCAGCCTCCTTCCAAAATGGTAAACATGTCTCCCTAACAAGCTGATGAGTTAAATAAGGAGACATCTAAAACTTTTTGGGAGAGGGTGCTCGAGGACCAGGATTGGGAAGCACTGGTGTGACGCACTCCTTTATGATCTAATCATAAACAAAAAAATACACGTGTGGTTTCTCGAGAGAGAAATCACGGATAAGCAAACTACAGATGCTACAAAAAACCTACCAAGTGCAAGACTTTAAATAGGTCATGTCTTTATGGCATGTGTGTGAAAGCACAAACAAATCCAGAAAACTATTGGCAGCGTGAATTAACCAAAAACAAATAATCCCGAAAAACTCCTGAATGTGTTCTCTGTATTTTTTCCATAATATGTGTGTGAAAAGGGCTACAGACATTAACCATTCATTGAAAGCAAGTTGTCCATTGAACCTTTAATGTCCTTGTCAGTATTGGGAAAGCGGTCCTGAAACAAATATCCTTGTCGTAAGAGATGTACGGCGTACTGTCTCGAGTAAACATATAGTCCTTCTTTAGGATCTCTGACTGCCGCACTCTGATGTTTTTCACCTGGCGTGTAACACGACAACCCAAATTGTCTTCATTATCCCAGGCACCTGCACAGAAACATTGAGAATACAAGCACCAGGGAAGCAGTGAGTGTGCGTCTTAGCTACACCTAATGTAGCGTGTACATGCCAGTCCATGGAGGCCCCGGTGATCCCAACATAGCATCTGATCTCATGAAGGGGGGAGAAGCAGTTATAAGTGGGGATCTCAGAAGCCAGAGGCAATGTGAGGGGAGAAGTGCTGGCTCGTGTCTTCCACTGTCGGTTTGCTGGCATTGGAGAGAATCTCATCTGGATAGATCGCATCCTAGATGTACAGATGTGGCCTTTAAAAACGCCCATTTTCTCCCGCGGCATTCGCCAAATCGTCTCGCGGAGTCACGCAGAATTCTGCAAGTGTTTTCGGGGGGGGGGGGCTACTTTCCCTTTTCCCTTAATGTGTTTCGCTTCACAGAAAATCCACCAGGTGGCGCATAAAAAACTAAATTTTTACATGCGTTGTCATTGCGGTTGTTTCCAGAAGTTAATAAGGGCATTGCTGAATATTTAATATTTCTATTAAAACAGCAAAGTGACGTCAACCCCTTCTTGCCAGCATAACAGCGCATACATATATTAAGATGACTGTACGTGCAATGGGCATTTATACTAAGTGCAACAAAGAATTTAGTGTGAGCCTAATACATTTAACTCTATTTACAATGAATATCTTAATTATTTGTGTTGTCGAATTTTGACACCGTTTCATTGTTTGTTCATAATATTAATAATTATGTCTGTTTTTCTAAAAGTATTAATATTTTAAAGAGATTCATGTGGTATAAAAATACATGTTTTAAAGTTAAAAATGTTGTAAAAATATATTAGTATTATTGTTCTTAATATATTAAGAACAATAATATGACACATGTATATTGCGCTAAATTGCTTTACATATGGAAAGAGGAATTTTTCTCAACCACCACCAATAAAGTCTAAAAAATATTCTTTAGAAAAACGGCGTTTAAACCCACACAGAGCGAACAAGAAAACATGGACCTATGCTTACATACTGTACAGTGGGCATATGATATCTTTATTTAGTTTTACATATTTAAAACTTTAATAATACCTTTCTTGCGCATATAGGCAGTCAGTGTTATGTTTTTTTTAAATCTTTTCAGCCATTATTCATAACAGTAAAAATATTATTCAGTGGCTTTGTAAATGTATTACTAAAATAATGGACTAAAGTAACTTTATAAAATCTCTTAATGTCACTTATGTATTTTTTAGTTGGTCAAAACAAAATAAATGGCTAGAAATAGAACAGACATTTTAATTAAAAATGTACATATATTATAGGCGTATATTATCCTTGTTATTATTGTCCTTCCAGATATCTTATCTCAGACGTTCGCAGTCAACACTTTTAAAACTTATTTATATAAAATCTAATTTATAAATTAAAAAACAAAGTTTTAAGTTAAGACAATAATAAATATGTTTATTTTTATTGAAAGAAAAACGTAGAAAATTTTATTATGGGTATAGTTGATGCAAATAAAGTGTGCAGTATACAAAAAATGCAAACAAATTATTTCTAAAAGTGGCAAGATTTTAAAAAGATAAAGGTGGTATAAAGAAAGACATGAGAAAAGTAGAGGTATGCAAAAGAGCACAGTTTAGTTATTGTTAATTAAAGCGGTTTTATACACCTTTGTTTGAATTGACAAGCATTTTATTCTCCACTTTCAACACATTTTGTGATTGATTTACTGATTTGTTACAGAAAATTGTTGTCAGAAGCAAAGCTATTGTACAAAGCATCTTTATATGTATGTTTTAAAGTTAAAAATGTTGTAAAAAATATATTAGTATTCTTTTATTTAAGAATAACAATATGATACATTTATATTGCGCTAAAATGCAATATACATTATTCTGCAATATAAATTATTCTCAACCACCACCAATAAAGTTTAAACATTATTCTTTAGAAAAAAAACGGCGTTTAAACCCGTGTTGCGTGGAGCGAACAAGAAAACATTTGCTTACATGCTCATTCGGCATATGATATCTTTTTTATTTAGTTTTACAGTTTTAAAAGTGGCAAAAAAGTTCTTAAAATCTAATGAATACTGGTTTTGTAAAATGTGTATAACTGCAGATGCGTGCGTGGGATCCGGGCAGGTAACCTTTTCCTCCAGACCTTGACGCATGGTCGCGGGAAGGCGAGAAATATATATTTTTTAAGTAAAAATATTTTGCACAATTGAGATATTACTTATGAATATTTTAGGAAATTTTTTTTGACACACATAGGTTACGTGTATTTTGGATTTTAATTTCATTACTGTCTGTGCCTATCCGTGGCCTCATCCGAGCGCACTTTCTTTGCCTTGCGTCTTTTGAAGACATGGGTACGCAGCACCATGACCCAGAAAAGACTCACACACCTTTCCCTGATGCATGCCCACACAGAAATACTGAACACCCTGGACATTCGTCCCCTAGCTCATGAGAGACTTTGGAATCTTTATTATACAACCGGCGCAATGCGCGACGCGAGTTTTTTCTGCTCGAGTAAAGAGCGCGTTGATAATATGCGTATTAACGGAATGACAACGCGGGTTTGTTTATTACATACATGGATGCGCAGCAGCACAAAAACGCTTTTTAATATGAAAAATTAAGGATTAAAATGTGACAGATTATTATTGAGTCTCTTGGACATAAATGATGACCAATTATGAGTGAGAAGGCTTAAAGAGCTGCTTCATCTGTAGCTAAGTAAATAAATGCTTTGCTTTAAACAAATGCATCTACTTTTAAATGTTTTTTTTTTAAATGCTACCCAACGGATTTATTGTATATAATGACTCTGCACCTGTAGATATGCTGAGATGAGAAAAATTTTAAGTAATGCTTTAAAAAAAAACATTTCGCTGTCCAAGTGCTGAAATGGCTCTCCACACGTTTGTAAATTCTTTATCTTTTGTTTGTAACAAATAAAGTATTTTTACAGTACAAACCTTATATAAAGCCTATTCTAAAAATGTAATTATACACCATGTATTTCTTTATAAAAGTATACAATATCAGAACTAAACCCATCAATATTTTTGTTCAAATTATGAATTATTTATAAGTTTAAAAAAAGACAGTAATAGTACTATTTAGTAAAAAAAGATCTATATAAAAATATACTAGGTATGTTAATGTGAGAATATTTTACATCTGTTAATTGACGTGTGATCCTAACTTAAAAACGAAAGTAAAATATGTTCGTCCGCATGGACATTGAAAATTGTGAAGTTTAATTAATATTATATGTTGTTATAATATTATATGTTGTATGTAAATTGTAACGAAAGTAATTCCCCCTGAGATATGTCAAAATAAGTTACCTGATATCCACTTAATTTTATAAGTTATAAACATTCATTTAAAATAACATACAGCGTATACCTTAATTTGCTTAAATTGCATTTTAACAAAGAAACTGCAAGGGTTGAAATTAAAACCCAACACGCTGGTGAAAACTGGATTAACCGGTTTTCTTTTGATTCCCTGATGATGAGGTGATCGATTAGCATTGGGGGGTTGGCAAAGAATTGGCAGACCTAGGGGTGGGTGGTTTTTAATTTCTTGACTCTGTGTCACTGGTAGCTGCAAAAACAAGCAGCTAAACCATGTACAATTAATGACATTTTGGAATTAACTTCCTTCTTGTTTTTTTATTTATACACTGTAAAAAATATTTTCTGAATTTTTAAGTAGTTAGCATTAAATATGTTTTACAAACAATTGGTTTACGAACTCTGGGATGTTTGTGATTATCATCATTTAGAAAAGTGGTGCTTGTGTTTAGACTTGTGTTTTACGTGATTAAATCAGGAAGATTACATTAGTTTCTTTTCAGTGTAGAACAGTTTGTAATCAAAATGCAAAAATATAGTATATTTATAAACATCGCTGAAACAAAGAGTGAATTAAAATTAAAAAAGTAATAAAGTTAAAGCTGCTGAAAATTTTGTTTATATTTACTAGCATTTTCTGAGTGAAAAATGTTTAGATTTTGTTAAGTAGCCTAATACTCCAATAGGCCCTTTTCACAACTACGTCACTTAACTTCCGCTTTTCAGCGCAGCCGGGTAATGTAACTTCCGTGTTAGACGACATTGGGGGAGAGTCTACTAACAGCTCGAAATATCGACAAAAAATGTAAGTTTATTCATCCTTATGTATTTATTATCGTGTTCTTGTGGTAACTGTATAAGTTATTTTGTAAGTTATCAATACATAACTACGTTTAACAGTTGGAAAAGTAGGTAAATGGGTAACGTTTGCAATAACAAGCAACACGGAAAAGTTATATGAATGCATCGTAACGTCTTAACATTACTTAACTCGTTGCCTTTTATATTGAAATGTGATTACTTTCTTTTTTAAATAATGTTGTTTATAATAGCTTGATAGATTCAGTCACTTAAAGTGCTACAACAATTCTAAGTTATATATTGATGCTATTGCCCTTACCTTTCTGTGTCCATCTGTAAACAGCAGCAGTACACACGCATGTCCTAGTCATTAAGATGCTGTCGTAGTGTTCCTTAGATGCTATGTTCATTGTGTAAATATTATGTCTTTATATTAAAAGATTAAAATAAGGTAAAATTTGAATTTGACAGAAGTTAAAATTACCTGGGTTGCATGCTAAAGGAAAAGGCGGAAAACATGTTAACTATGAACGCGAAATCGTAAAGTTTAAAATAATAATATTTACGTATTTACAGGTTAAATTGATTCTTTTAATAATGTTAATGACCATTTCAGCAGATGTGATTCATCATTACTTTCTTCCTGTCTCCATCTTTCAACAGTATCATAACACGCATGGCACAGTCATCATGTAAATGTTATTGTAGTGTTCCCTGTTGTTCAAACAACAAAAAGAAGTTTCCTTATCTGAGTTTCCACGACTTTCCAGTGGACGAAGAAATATGTTCCCGTTGGGTTAGGGCGATAAGAAGAGATGAGGGACTTGGTTTTAAAATACTTCGAGGGAGCACCTATGTATGTAGCCAACACTTTGCCCCAGAGGATACATACACAACACCCAGCAGTGGACGAACCAGGATAAAAAAGGGAGCAGTGCCATCTAGATTTCCCTGGAATGACTGGGGTAAAGGTATGACAGCATTAAGTTTGGTAGTACATTAACAAAAAATCATAAGTTATTACAATGTAAAATTGCCATGCTTTACAGTTAATTATGCTTGTATAAATAAAATACATGATAATAGTACTGAACCTGTTTTACAGCTTATTAGTCCATATAAAAAGAAATAATACATCATCCTGTTGCCATTCACATTGCAAATTATTATTGCATTTGTGGTGGTATTATACATTTTGTTTACTCTTTGAGGTTCTGATAATTGATTACCATATATTAAGAATGACATTCATGTGTGTCTATCTTTCACATCTTCAGGAAAAGGGTCACAAGCTCGGCAGTCAGTTTACCAGAGAGCAAGGAAACGTTTAAGGCCTGCTGTCCTTGATGAATCTCAGGAGATGCTTGTTCCAGGAGACATCACAGAAGAGGCCCTGCCTGTGGGTGGAGTGACAAAAGATCATGACTATGCCTACCATCCTTCTCCTGGTTAGTACTACAAAAAAACAGAGTAACAGGTTTTTCTTTGTGGCAATAATTTTTTTAACTTTAGGGTTTGTAGGATTCAGAGCAGCTGTGCTTAATGTTAAAAGTTTTGATGCTTATTTATGAAAACCTCAAGTATTACTGGAAGCTCAATTACTCTGAACAGAACCCCAATATATGATGATGATTGAGAACGACTACAGATATTACATTGTAAACTTTTGCTTTCTTTTAAGGTAAACTGGATGGCGCTGCACAGAGAATCCAAGAGTTGGAGCTTCAGGTTTTGTCACTAGAGCTTGAAATCCAGCAGCTGACCGTTAAGAAGCAGCAGCCTCTGATTTTCAAGTTCTGCGTCACAGATGAAGACTTTCGTTACTACACTAGGTTCAGCTCAAAGGAGGTTTTCACTGTGTTTTGGGAGTCAGTTTACCCCTCTGCTTCACGCCTTTTGTACTGGTCCAAGGCACAACGAACAGCACAAGAGACACCTAGCCCTCAGCGAAAACTTCAGCTTGATGAACTGTTCATGTTTCTCTGTCGTGTTGCAGCCGGGCTTCAGGAGAAAACCTTGTCGTCCATCTTCGAGGTCAGCTTGTCTACAGTTAGCCGCATCATCTTAACATGGACAAGCTACCTTTACCAGGTTCTTGGCTCGCTACCATTGTGGATGACAAGAGAGCAAGTGCAGGCCACAATGCCTGACAAGTTCAAGCTCTACTGCCCTCAGGTGAGAGTGATAATCGACTGCACCGAGATTCGTTGTGAAACAGCATCTTCTCTTTTGCTACAGTCAGAAACTTTTTCCAACTACAAAAATCACACCACCTTTAAAGGTCTAATTGGCATTGCACCATGTGGGGTTATCACATTTATATCAAAATTGTACACAGGCTCCATCTCGGATATAGAAATAACTCGGCAGTCACAGATCTTACAGTTACTTCAACCAGGAGATGGAGTAATGGCTGACAAGGGGTTCCAAATTGAGAAGATGCTGTCAGAGGTGGGGGCAACACTAATCATCCCTCCACTGAAGAAATCTAACCAGCTCAGCATGGAGGATACCCAGAAGACCCAGGCTATTGCCCGTCTTAGAATTTTAGTTGAGAGGGCCATACGTAGGGTGAAGGAGTATCATATTTGGGATGGACATGTTCCTCTTTCTATGGTAGGCTCAGTCAATCAGCTGTGGGCCATCTGTTGCATGTTGTGCAACTATCAGGGACCTCTTGATATCAAAGGGGACAAACCCATCTGAAAAGGTTCCTTTTCTAAAGGGATGGTTCACCCAGAATTGGCCAGAAATTAAAATTTTGTAATTTATTCACTCTCATGTTGTTACAAACCTGTATAAATTTCTTTGTTCTGATGAACACAAAGGGAGATATTTTAGAGAAATGTTTGTAACCAAACTATTTGTGGACCCCATTTTTTTCCATAGCATTCTTTTTCCTACTATGGAAGTAAATGGGGTCTACAAACGGTTTGATTACAAACATTTCTGAAAATATCTTTGTGTTCATCAGAACAAAGAATAGAGGTTTGCAACAACATGAGCGTGAGTAAATGACAGAACTATCGCTTTAAAGCAGTGTTCTTCACATCCAACCCTGGGGAGCTGTTGCCCTGCAGAGTTTAGCTTGATTAAGGTTGGAGCTAAACTTTGCAGAGCACCAGCTCTCCAGGGTTAGATGTGAAGAACACTGCTTTAAAGAGTTAGTATTTCACACTGTGCAGATGAACTGTATATACAAGGGCTGTGTATAATATTTTTACATTTGTTAATTTTGTATTACGTTAGTCCTCAGAATATTTGTTGAATGTTTCAGTGTTTTCTAATAAACAATGTTGTGAGACATTATGTAAAAAGTTTATCCTGAGTAAAATGCTTTTCCCCTTACACATTAAAAGAACAAGAATATTTTTGAAACTTGACTTTAATTTAGACATTTGGTAATAGTCTATAAGTGAGGTAAAGAAACAAATCAAAAGCTTACACAGCAGCTAATATACAAACACAATATACAAACAACAACAAGGTTACAGTTGTTTTATGCAACCATGGAACATAAGAGAAGCATATAGGCTTTTTGTCAGTGGTCCCTATTTATATTTACCTAAAA
This sequence comes from Paramisgurnus dabryanus, assembly GCF_030506205.2. Taxonomy (NCBI): domain Eukaryota; kingdom Metazoa; phylum Chordata; class Actinopteri; order Cypriniformes; family Cobitidae; genus Paramisgurnus; species Paramisgurnus dabryanus. The sequence continues at coordinate 40,059,060 of NC_133346.1, read as the reverse complement.
TGCAAAATTGCAAATTGAAAAAGTCTTTACAACAGGAATCACAGATGTTTACATCTATTTACATTATTTACACACACTATTTACATATTTTTTACAAACTACTTACTTTTTAAAATTATGCCTCAACGTAATAATACATCCATGTAGATGCTGTAATAAAAATAATCCAGTTTATTTCGCAATGAGTTTATAACCTCCTCATCTCTAAAGATTCTTTCAACTGTAAAATCAGTGTTGGTATCTGTTATGAAATCACACCACATTAGTCCACATAATGCCAGCTGGCCTTGAACCTGATAGTAGTACTTATGATTTTTCTTAAGGCAGGCCTGGCCGTGAACTTTGAAGAGGTGTTTTACTTGAGAAACATTGTCAACATCGCAACTCTTTACCTCTGCCAATCAAAATGGCATTGTTTCTCTTGGGTCGAAGACTTTAGCATCAGGGCTAGCTGCAAGGTGAGGTGCATCTGGGTGGATGATTATTCCACACTGCATCACAGAGATATTACAATAATCTGAGTATTGCCTCAGTATTTCAGGTTCCAAGTCCAGCCCTCTTTTCATAGCAGCTGTTTGGGGACTTCCTCTAAGAATGCGAGCAGCTAAGGATTTGGCAGTAGACTCCCCGCGGACATGGTAGATTTCACCAAATCTACTGGCTGTCAGTCGGGGTTTCCGGACCTTGGTCCACAACTGGCATTCAGACTGCTTTCGGGTTTCTGCCTCAATAGCAGCAGAGATTTCCCTCGACACCTTAAGGCTTTCTAAGTGGCATTGTTGCTTATAGTTGGACTGAAAATTGTAATGAAATTTAAAATTGTAACCTTCAACAGGCAGTTGAGGAAATTCAGGGGCAGGAGCATGTTTTATAATGTCTCTACTGATTTCAAGAGGGCACTGGTAGGAGAGCACAGACCCAAATGGCACAGGGCCAAACTTAGAGTCCACAAGATTAAGGTCCTGAAGTCCATGCAGTATTTTGCAAATGCCTGGTTGTGGGCGTTTTTCTTGCAGCTTCTCAACACTGGCCATGATGTTAGGATCTGGAAGAGGTCCTGATAAAAAGGTGAGATATGTCAAGTTTAATTTACTTATGTCAACCATCCTTTCATTTTTTAGCAGACACCAATACTTGTCACCTCTCTGTAAATACACATTAAAGCGTTTTAAGCTTCTGCAAACCTTTATATTAATTTTTACAATTTGTAGAATACATCAACTAAAGGCTTGCATAAAAAGTAAATATACTAATGATTGCTTTGTTACTAATTATACATTAAAGTATTTGGACAAGTGTTTATTCAGACTTACCACTATATGCTCTGTACAGTGTACATTTCACACCAGTTCGGGCACGATCCTGGGATTTTGGTACTGGTTTACACACTACCATGCAGTTTGTTGACTCAGGTGCAATTCCCTGTAATAATATACTGATGATTAACTATTAACTGATAAAAGTCATTACAAGCTGCTAGACCAACATCATTCATTACATGTAATGAATATTAATGATTTACCTGTGTCCTAGGACGGTGCCATGTCTGCAGTGAGCTAGTGCATGACAGTGGCAATGGCACTGTCTTGAACCCCATGGTACTGTAATGAGCACTTTGAAACAGTAGTGCTACGATGTGGTTGCACAGTGCTTTCCCAGCACAACAGGTACATGACATGCCGTTCAGTACCACAGGAACCTCTCTAGCGTGAAATGTAACCTGATTATAGAAACATGAAATAAGTTTTTGCTGCACACAATTTTACATTTCATTGTAATAATTGAACAAACTGAAGGATTAAAGTAAGTGGATAAGCTTTGAACACAAACTTTCTTTTGACTTATCACACAAAGTATTTCTGTATTTATTTTCCTCAAACAACCCTATTCTGTTTCTTATGGAGCTACAAAGTTATTGACATCAGACTGAAAAACACACCACAATGGAACGTTGTGGAATACTGCAAAAGGCTCTGCAACCGCAGCACAACATGAACATCAGAAAAACCTGAAGGTGATGAGCCTCCTCATTTTTCCTCATGGACCTGTGACAACGTCCTCTCACTGTCACCTCATCAACAACTACATTCGAAACTATTCCAATGCAATGTTATTTGAAAGAGCACAACATTAACCAGGAGCAAGTTACTGACGTTTACTTAACAATTAACAATCTTTAACTAACATCAGTGTAATGTGAACACGAGAGCAACAATAGGTTACGGGACGTACAACTAATAAGACAAAGCTAACGTTAGCCTCCGCTAACGTAAGCCAGGATGGACAATACAAAAATGCTTACCTTCATAATCAAACAGGTACTGCTCAATAAAGAATTTGTATCCTTTATCAAGTTTAGAACGTGTCGTAAGTGAAAATATGTCTGCAAGTCGCTGCACATCATCCAAACGTATTTTTGGCAGATGTAATAGGGACTGAGTAAACTCCATCATAGCGTTCCACTGTACAGGCGGGCTGCTGCCGGAAGTAGAAATACCCTGCTTTGATTCAAGATGGCGGGTGAGTGACGTCATGTGAAAAGGGCCTATTTATTTCAGTGTAGGTTTCTCATTTTTATCAGCTTTCTTTTGCTTTCTTTTTCTTTTGTTTTTTCTACCTTTGCTACCGCCAGTGCTTTAATGTGGGCCGGTAGGCGCCAGTACTCAGTACCGCCACTTCCAAATATAGCTCTTGAGCGTACCACCACCTCTCCCTGCGCCCAGAACGTACTTCTAGCGTACCAGTATGCTCATTTGTACATCTGTTTAAATCAGAGGCTTAATTTAATCCTTTGTCTGCGCTGCCGCTTTTCAAAGCGCCCTTCACAATGCAAGCTACCTAATTCGTCCCACCGAGAGCAGAGACTACATTACCCATACACCTTTGAGTTTTACAAGTTAAAAGCGCATGTGTAGCTTTTGCTGCTGTCAATAGGCTTGTTCGACTTCATGCGGCGCCCGAGAATCGACAGCCGGAAGACGTCACAGTATCGCGAGAGCGAGGCGAAATATGATTTCTTGAATCATTCTCGCGCTACTCTGACGTCATCCGGCTGTCGGTTCTTGCGGCGCCGCATGAAATCGAACAAGCATAGTGTTAACAAAGTGGTTTGGAGAGGTGTGTGAAACGCGCAACCATAGCTGCTCTGTTAAAATGAAAATACAATGAATACTTAATATGCCCTCCGGGTTTTAGACTCTGAGGAGTAAAAGAACAAGGTCAGAAACAGAGGACTCGCTGGCTGACATCCCACCAAGCCAGAATGATATCGCTGCAGGTCAGATGCAAGCTTTTTCCAATACCCTTTTGTAGGTACGTGACAATCTCTGCTGTCGCGGCTGTCAGCTTGGTTCCCCTCGACGCAACTTCAGATTTCCTCAGACGATATGCAGTGTAAAAACATTATTGAAATTGTATTATACATACTTGCTAAACTACAAGTGAACGAAATTTCAATGAATTTGAACGACGCGCACAGGAGTTTTATCACCCGCAAAATGGAAAACAATGGGACAAAATAAAGTGATGACTTTCGAGTTTCAAATGGCCAATATTTTGTTATTCTTGAACCCATAGACATGGTGTTGGTGTCCAGAGAGTATCTTTACCCGACAGCGACAATATGTTATTAAAAAATAAATTACATCATTATGGATAAATGAGTGCTTGCAGAATATATATATTTGAGAATGCTTATCAGTACTTTTTTGTTTCTTTAACTTTAAAGATGAATATTCTCCGTTAGAGATGGGCAATTTTCAGCAATAGCACATTATATTCAACATTTTGAGCTCATAAAAAAGATTTTTCGCTTATTTAAATGACTTTTTTATGTTTTTATACACGTTTAGTTTTGGTGCAATTTCATCAAAAGCTTGTAATTAGGAAATACACACAACATGCTTAACGTATATTTTCTATATGTTAAAAATGTTGTAAAAATTGCGTATTCTTATATAATAAGAATAACAATATGATATATTTATATTGCGCTCAAAATGATTTAGAAATGGAAAAAGGAATTCTTCTCAACTACCACCAATAAAGTTTTAAAATTCTTCTTTAGAAAAACGGCATTTAAACCCACGTGCACCGAACAAGAAAACGTATGCTTACATACAGTCCGTGTATGATATCTTTTTTATTTAGTTTTACATATTTTTATTTATATGCATTTAATAATAGTCTACCGTAAGGTCATAATGTACACACTGTTAAAAATGATTCAGTGGCTTTGTAAATATCTCTAAAATAAATGATTAAAGTAACTTAATAAAATCTCTTAATGCAGTTATGCGATTTTTTTAGTTGGAAAATAAATTACTAAAAATAGAACAGATATTTTGTGTAAAATGTACATATATTATTTGATGTATACGCCTTAATAATATAAGTATTACATTTACAGATTATTTTTGTCAATATATTTAAAAAGGTCAGAGTAATATATTTAAGTTTTTAAAACTGTAATAATTGCATATTTCAAATTATTATTATTTCTATTTGACATCAAAAATGTGTAAGTTTTACGCCTAACTTGAAGTATGATTTACTTATATTTTCACATTGATATTATTTGAGTAAATGTAGGCAAAAAAAAAATTAATAATAAGTAGAAAAAATGTCCATTTTAAACAATCACATAGCCAACGGTTTTTAATCAGCAACAAAGAAACTGCGCATTTTGCCGATGACAAACACCTCAGAAACTCCTCGAATTTATGAATATTTACACTCACAATATGATTTTATTTCCTTAGTACAAAAGTATAACATATTATACAAATTCTCAGTGAAATGTATTAAACACCATTGCATACTTTTTATCGTGTTTCATACCATGTAAAGGGAAACATGATAATATAAAAAGTAGCCTACTGTTCAGTAGGCTTGCCGCGATGGTCGGTGAAACGGTGATAACCGGTGCTTCAGCCTCTCACCGGTTAGATCACTTGCCCACCGCGACACCGTCTTTCACCGTCGTTTTGATATTTTCGTGTAATTGCATCATTTAGTTTCGTTAGAGAGAGCAAACACTTACAACTGAAAGTGTCTGCTGAGTGAATTTAGCGGAGCTGAACGCGCGTCACATCACAGAGAGCAGCAGGTGTCAGATTTCATTTATTCCTGTCAGAGTTTGCGAGGCGAGCTGACTGAACAGACGAAGGCAGAAGCCGCGTGCTTACTCGTTTTTGTCATAATATACATAAATGATGTTTAATATAACCGAGATCGTTTTGTTCTGGTGTTTTTCATCAAGAAAAATAATAAAGCCATCATTCAAGCAGCGCTTTATGGAGAAGTAGCCGATTGCTCTGCTTGGGACTGAGGGGTTCTGTGAGAATTACATGGGCACATTGACTTAAGCACTTAATTAAACCAGCTGTTGCACTCGCATTGCACACAAATGCATACGCGATTTAACGCAGCGTACGCAAGCACTGCATTTAAACAGTTGCGTAATTCAAAAGTGAAAGTAAAATGTGTACGTCTGCATGCGCATTTATAAGCCCCTCCCACCCGGTGAAACCGGGATCACCGGGTTTGTGACGCGCCGATTAACCGGTGAGAAAATTCTGTCACCGCGGCAACCCTACTGTTCAGTAATGCAGAAAAGCGCAACACAACCATGTTAAAGCTATTAAAACAACCCAGTCTCACCCCATGTCGTCAATATTTGACGACACTTGACCATTCGTCATATGTTGACGCGAAGGGTATACCTTTCGCGTCATTTTTTGACGAACTGGGGACTTCAATACTATTACGTCCGTTGCATTCTCTTTCCTATTTTCTTACCATTTCCGCGTCGGTTTAGGGTTAGATTTACATAATGACATCCCTACCCAAACCTAACTCTAACCCCAACGCCAGGTGACAACTGTTTCATTTCGCGTACCTAACTCTAACCCCAACGCCAGGTGACAACTGTTTAATTTCGCGTACACTGTTTAATTTTGCGTAATCTAACCCTAAACCGACGCGAAAATGGTGAATACAGAAACAATGCTGAACCTTTCTTTTTAGAGGCCTGCAGATCAAACACTTTCTGCCTCAGTCACTGATTAGTTGTACAGCATTTATTTTTTGCGGACATTGCTTTTTGGGAATGAACGGAGGTAAGAAATGTAAGACTTGGGTAAATTAAATTTAAGACCAAGGATGAAAATCTGGGCGTTTTTAAGATTTTTTATGGCCTTAAATTTAACTTTCTGAATTTTAGACTTTTTAAGACCCTGCAGGAACCCTGTTCTGTACTGAGCTCAACACAAAATGACCATTTATCATTTTTGTACATTTACAAACACAGTTTTGGAATATAATTTTTTAAAACAGAGTAACATTGGCACCCAGCACACCCCATCAACAGCAAGAACATTGACACAAACTTCAAGACTCATTAAGTGACAGTCAAGTGTCCATTTTAAAATAGGAATGTTTAAACAGATAAACAGAAGTATTTTAGAAACACTGTAATGCTGATTATATAAAATAAATTATAATGTATATGGGTTACTTTTTAGTTTTTTAGTTTTATATGCATTAATGTACATACAAATATATGATCATGTTTTATTTCAGAGATCATTCATTATTTGAATGTGATTTATTGTTTAATAAAACTGAATTCATGGTTTATCAAATTCTTATGTGTTGAGAACAATAAACAATCTAGTGAAAATGGTTTGTTGATTTATTATTTATGCACAGGCATCAGAATGTAGAGGTTAGGAGAACCTTCTGGAAACGTTCCCTGCTGGTTAGCCAGGAAGGTTTTCTTAACAAAAATAGAATGTTCCCTTTAGGTTCCAAGAACATTCTGGGAACCTAGAGGCAACGTTCTTGGAAACATTCTGGGGGAAAAAAACGAACATCCACACTGGCAGAATGACATCTTTAAAAAGACGGAGGCCACCTGTGGACACAAAAGAGTGCTGTCTTTAAAAAGACGCAAGATCAGCTCATGTTTGCTAGGGAAAGCTCTTTTGTTCTCTGAGATGTTTCAATAGCCCCTTTTGCACTATTGGGCCTGTGCAAGGCTGGGCTTTAAACGGGCCTCACGGAGCCAATAGCCTCCGACCTCCAGCTGCGTAGCCAAAATCAAGACGTGTTTGCATTGTCAGGCCAATAGCGCGGCAGCCCTTCTCAAAACCCTGCCCTTAATACGCCTACCTGGATCTAACATCATACAACTCCGCCTGTTTTACTGTGAGGAGGAAGTCACTTCAATCTGACAGAAGACGGAAGTTAGATTGTATCATCATACAACAAACCGGAGTCCCGGCCGCTGCTGTGCCATTCATCGGAAGCTTTGAGTAGTGCTTTGACGGACCCGCGGTTTGGCTCGCATTCGATTCGCGGATTAATATAATAGGGGAAAGTTTGTTTCTAAGGCTTGCAAATGTTTAAATGGTTAAACAATTAAACCACAAAAAGACGCTTAAGTGAGCAGATTTCTGTACGCACATGTGGTTAAATGTGTCCGGTCCAGCTCCAGAGTTGCACTACTGTGTGTCATATTGTAGTCCATTAACATACATTTGCTAAATAGAAAAACAATGTAATGTTTTTATGTGAAGCGACTGTTTATGCTACATCTTCTTCATGAAGCTGTTTGGATTCGCTCTCCGCCTGTGTGTGAGCACTCGTTAAAGTGCCCTCAGTAGTGCACATACGGAGAGAAGTGTTTCAAAAGGTAAGCCAACATAAAATCTTTCTTTCCTTGACAGGGCACATACACACAAAATGATCTCACAGTACTCTTTTTCTAATAAAAACATGTGTTTATGTCTAAAGAAACCAGTCTGTGCTTATTTGTTCTTAAAGAGACAGTAATGGCCGTTTCACACGGTACGCGGTAAGCGGCAAAATCGCCGCACGGCTTCAGCTTTTCTCTTGTATTGGAAGCGTTTTGTGCAGCATTTAGTGCAAATATGTTTATCTTCAACGGCGCCTGTCATGAAGTACCATGTCCGGAGAAGGAATAGGACTTTGGGTGCACGAGCAAGGCGTGTGGACCAACTCCGCTTCACCTCTTCACCCCCGTTTTGCCGCTTTCCGCACATCTCCTATTGAAAAAGAACTAAACACTCGCGGTTGCCGCGTACCATGTGAAACGGCCTTAACCTCAATTAACCTACTTAAGCCTGTGTCATTTGTGTTAATCAAACAACTCAAGACAAACAGAAAATCACTTCTGTTGCTCTAAAAATAATAATAATTAATTTGTACAATAAAGACCGTGTTATTATCCATTTAATTCGATTTTTGTACCTAATGCTAATTTTAGACCTTACTTAATGTGCAACTTTGTTCTTTTTTATAAATGTTTGTAATTTCTTTATGTGTTATAAGAGTTTTATTTTTTACAACGAGACTTGACTTGGACTCTAGCCCAGAGACTTGAGACTTGACTTGGACTCGAGCTCAGAGACTTGTGAGCATCTCTGCAACAAACATAATGAAAATAACTGAGGCGGCTGTTTGCACGGTGAAAGCCAAGATGAGAAGATAGAGATGTTTGCTCCATCCGTGGTGTTACTTTTGAAGTTTATGTTGGTTGCACACGAGCGATCTCGTGACGAGACAATATCAGATGATATTGAAAACAAGGTAACTGTCAAATAGCAATAATGTGTCAAACAAGAAATACTTCTGTCTAAAAAAACTGCATAGGACTGAAAATCACTTTACGTTACAGTGTTTAATTTAATGATGATTATATTTACCATTTTCTTGTGTCATAGCATTTCTGTGTTTGGTTAGGATGTGATCCCAATAGACCAATTTCGTGTTTGCAAACAGAGATGACGTTTTTTGTGGGTGGAGCCAAACTGGTTGCAGAAAGTGACTGCTCCGCAATAGGGTTGTGAAGTGTTTTAGCATTAAACCGCGGTTTTTATGGATCCGGTGTTCTGTCAAAGTCTGGTTCCCCTATGTTTCCCTTTAGTGCAATGTTTCTTATAGCGTTTTAATCACGTTACGTTTATTTTTTAGATAGATAAAAAGTTTAAATGGCTTGGCTACTGATTTGCATGTATGTAATGTATATGTATTGTTCTTTTTAGCCAAATCAATTATTTTTACAGTCTGAATCGCTAAAGTACATATAAAAGCAATACTATCATGTATTATATATAATAGCGTTTATTAAATATTTCATAATTGTCCTGTTTTCTATTATTTCTTCTTTATATTTATCTTACGTGTTTGTTCTAAAACTATTATAAAAGTATTATGTTTAAACATACATTAAAAAGGCCTGTTAATATATTAATAACACTTTACATCATGTGTGTGAGACATAAGCTAAGATATAAGGAAATAAAAAGAAATAATAGAAAACAAAAATATTATGAAATAATTTTTTTTTTGATATTATTGCTTTTTCAGTATAAAAAAACATTTATTCTGAATAAATTATAATTGTAACGTGATAAAAACGCTATAAGAAACACATGGAGGGAACAGACTTCGACAGAACATCGGACATCTTCTCTACTTATTTTCTATTCTAATTATTAAAAGACTTCCAGATGATTTCCTCGCTCCATTCTGTCCGTTTAAGGGCTTATTGTAATCATAAACACCTATGTTTATCTTCAAATGATGTCTTCGACGATGGTATTCTATAAAAATGAAAGCCATCTTTTTTGGCATTCTTATTCCGACACTTAACAGCACAACAAGACATTTTCTAGTGAGTTATCTTGCTCTTTTCACTCGTGTCTAATTCATTTCCACTCTTTTTCTGCAACCGCATTGCGCGCGCAGCTTGCAGTGACGTAACTGTGACGTCTACTCTTAATTGGTCTATTAAGCAATCATTTTCAATATAGTAAACAGGTGTATTTTAAGAAATCTACTACTGTTTGGTTTCAACATTCATTGCTTCTGTCGTCTCATCATCATCATCGTTTTGACATTGTCGACGTGTTTTCCTAAGGCCCTTGGTTGCACCCTGCAGCATACTATCGTCAAAGTCTGGCAGTGGTTGCAGACCAGTCTTAGTTTGGGCTCTGGTTAACACAGCACATGACAGATTAGCACTGATATTGGTAGACATGTTTTCAACATCCCTAAATGCCAAGAGATCATGTAACACGGGTACATCTACTCCCAGAATTACATAAGCAGGTAAATTGTCCACTATTGACACTTTCAACAGAAAATTTTGGTGAAAAATCCCCACAGTGACTTCTGCTTGGGGATACTGCTTAACATCCCCGTGTACACATTTTACAGCAGATGTATGCATGTAATCAACATTGTTAACATGACATGACTTAACCAATGAATGTGAACTCCCCGTGTCCACTAAAGCTCGTAAGCAATGTCCATTGATGGTCACATCACACATAATGTTCAGTTCATGTATAATGCTTTAACATTGTCCCTTTCCTGTGGAACATAACAGAATGCAGTTAGTTTTGCTTTACGTACGGAACAATCAGCAGCTTTGTGCCCCGACTGTTGGCGGTAAAAGCAAATCAGTCTCTTACTTGGCTGTACGCAGGTAGTGGATTCGCTACCACTCTTCTGAACCACAGTATCGGACACCTTAAATGGTGTAACGGTGTGTTAAGTACCTTTTGGAGGTTGAGTGTGAGAGCTATCACGATGATCATTCAGGTAATGCTGCGCTAGCTTTGCTGCTTCTATTCCTGATCTCGGCTCGTGCTCCTTCACTCATATTCATGCATTGAAATGTAGCACCCTCAACAGCTGCTTGAGAATGATGGCCTTGCCAATCTCCTCCTTCGAATGCTCCTCTGGCCACACCCAATGCGTATACAGGCCCTTCAGCCGGTTTTACGACTCCGCCGGCAACTCACCAGCAGTTACTGTTGTCGCCGGGAAAGTATCAATTCCTTTAACTTAGGGTAGAGCTCCACTTTATCCATCGCCAGGTATGCTTCCAACGCTTGTCCTGTCAGTAGTGGGACCAGACGATAGCTCCACTCCTCATCTGGCCAATCCCAGCTTTTCGCCAGACGCTCGAACCGATGGAGGTAGCCCTCAATGTCATCTCCTTGTTGGAAGGCGGGTAGCTTCGGATCGGCCAGTTGCATTGGCTGAATGGGAGCAGGGCTTTGCGGAGGGTCTTGCTCATACCCTGGAACGTATCGACCCATACCTTTCCGACCTGCTGGGGTTGGTAGCTCCATCCAAACTCTGGTATCCACTGGAAAGTCAGCATTGGACGACGACTGCAAAATGGCCTCCCGTAGGGTTCGGGGCTCCAGCAGCTGTCGCTCCTCGCTCTACTCCTGCGCATCCAAAAACTTGCGCATTAGGGCAATCATCTCTTCTTCAGACACTAGACCTGGTGTAGCGGCCTTGTCTAGTGGAAAGCTGCTCTTTGGTGATGTACCCGAATGCCTGGTAGCCAGCCCCTCGCCAGCCAGCTCAGTAGCATCCCAGAGAGTCCTGCCAAAGAGTCTTGTCTTATATTTATGTCTTGTCATGATGGCAGGGTTCTGGCAGTCCCATGTTCTATGTGGAGGTTTATGGCCTTGTGTATCGGGTCATGTGCCTTCGGTGTCTCGTCTCTTGTTCCCGCCCCCTCGTTTTCCTGCTTATTGTTAATCATTAGTTTATTCCCATCACCTGTTCCCTCCTTGTTATCTTGTTTGGTTTTCTTATTTAATGTCATTGTTTCTTCAGCCCTGTGTAGGATCATTTTGTACCGTTGTGTGTGTGCGCTTGTCGTATGTTCTGCAGCCTAGAAATCAAGTCAGGTAAATCGTCAAGTTGTAGTATAGTTTTGTGTTAGTGTCTGTTTATCTTTATATCTTGTTGATGTGTTTTGCCCCCGTGTGGGCTTTTGTTTTGTCTAAGTGTAATAAAAGTCTTTTGTTTAACCCCTCATCGTTGCTCTTGGGTTCATCAGTCCTAAACCCTGACAGAATGATCCTGCCAACAATGAACCCAGTGACGATGTCAGACCAGCCAACTGCAGCACACCCCGTTCCATAAAGGCTAACAGACCAGGAACGCTCAGCACTCCTTGCTGAGCTTTGGAAAGCTGTCGCCATGCCTGATCCGGCTCACAGGAGGGTTGCCGCTGTGCTTGGTCGGTTCCTTGGTATGACCGCTGCAATGCTTGAGCCTGTTCACAGGATGGTCGGTCCCGAGCACTCTGTCCAGTCCGCGCAGTCGACCCAGCCTCAGCCGGAGCCTGCGCGCTCTACCAAGACTCAGTATAATAAAAGTCTTTTGTTTAACCCCTCATCGTTGCTCTTGGGTTCATCAGTCCTAAACCCTGACACTCTGTACTTTATGCAATGCAAATGAGTTCCTCACAGTGAAGAGAGATGGACCAACTTCTGTGGACTTCCTCTGACATCAACTCGCTCTGAGACATTAACAAAGTACCTTAAGCTCTGAGTCTCACCCCGAAAATGAGACATTAACAGAGTACTTCAAGGTCAGAGTTTCTGGCTGTGTGCTAGAGATTGTAACAGGACAAACCAACACCTCAAAGCTCTGAGTCTCAGGCCCTGTGCTAAGAGACTGAAACAGAGCACCCAAATTCTTGTCTCCCGCTGAGAGATGATGCAAACAACACTGGTCTAGAAACACTTCTTGTTGGTAACTGTAGTAAAACCACAGTTGTGCTGATAGTAATTAATACACCCAAAAAAAAAACATGGTTAATACACTTTTACCACAATAAAACAATGGTTATTTTTCATAAGGGGTAAGTTTTCAGGGTGTCCACGGGGTTTTAAAAAGTATTAAAAAGTGATAAATCAAAATTGTCAAATTTAAGGCCATTAAAAGTGTTAAATGTGGTCTCAGAGGTATTATTTTTTTCCAAATTAGGTATTATTTTTTTCAAACTATCAGGTCCTATTCTGATTGAAATTGTATCTGCGTTCGCGTTAGTTCGTTAAAATATGGGCTTTAGCATATCTGGGCACATAATCAAAGATCTTTCGTCTCTGGGATGTGATCAAAGCCTGGAGTGGAGCCAAATCACGTTCCTCTCTCCAATGCAAGCGTTTTGTACTACGCATCGGATACACTCCGGGTTTTCTGGCTGTATCATAAGCTGAGGTAAAACTTTATTTCAGATAGCATGGTCAAACTTATAATGCAGGACGGCTCTGATGTTTTGAAGATCGATAAATGTGTAAAAGACCAATGGAGATTGTCTTGGCTTAGCGAAATGATGAAGATTGGCAAGCCTTTCAGTTCGTGGCCTAACGCCCCATTCAGACAGCCAACGACAAGCAGTAGCAGAGCGACGCGATCTCATTCATTTCAATGGAAACCTGGCGACTTCCGGCGACACGAGCGAAAGTGACCATTGGCGACCGTATTGGCGTGTCCAGCGACGCAAGAAAGTTAAGAAAAGTTTAACTTTATGCAAATGTCGAGCGACTTTCGGGAGCGACTACCAATGAGAACAAAGCAGTGGAGTTCACGTCGTCCTTCTCTCATCAGTTACTGGCGTGGATGGTACTCATTTGTTTATGACAAGCAGATTTAGAAACGCCTCATTGAAAGAGACGGGCGACACACAGCGATAACATCGCTGGCTGTCTGAATGCGGCGTAAGAAATCCAAACAACCAGGTAACTGTCCTGTATTTTGGGGGTAAATGATTTCTCACGTACGTGATCATCCGCGTCACGTTTTTTAATTCTATGCTGATCTAGCCAGTGGCTGATACAATGGGTTTGTTAACCTCGTGGGTAAACTTCATGTGGCGCCACAAGAACCAAGAGGCAGATGACATCCAAATCCTGAGAGAGCGATTGACGAGGAATCATAAGAGGAGACATTCGTTTCTCATTGAGCTTGTGAGTATTTTTGCGACTTTATTGACCTTAAATAACACATATGCCTCAAAAATCCAGTCTTTGCACATATCCTCATATAAACACGACCATTTAGGTCTTAGGAGAAAGTAAACAGCAGAAAATTGCGCATAAAATAGCACATCAGCGCTGCCTTTATTGTAACATAATAATTTGTTGATAAAGGTACAGTCATTCAATTAACAACTGTCACTATGGTTACAGGCATCCTGTGTGAATTGTACACGAGTTTAACTCGAGTTACTCGTTCAGGGTTTATATCCATACATAACGTTACTGTATTAGAGCTGTGACTGTAAGCTGTTGTGTGAACATAACAGACCCTGGATTATTCGTCTATGTGTACTGAATAATATGATATTAAAAAGTTTTATTTTAAATGCATTATATAACATGATCAAACAATGAAAAATATAGAGTATATAAGCATTAATTAATTCTTGTTTATGTCATTACAGTAATTGACGGTAGTTCATGGTGCATTCACTAATGTTAACCGTTTCAACTTTGATAAAAAAATGTATTAGTAAATGCTAAAATAAATACATTTACAATTAATAAATAATTAATAAAAGATTCATTAAAGGTGGTGATATTCATGTTTTCTTTTTATATAGTGAGTTATTTAGCTGTTTCGCCTTAATCTGAAATGCCCTGCAAACTACAGCTACCTATATATGCCAGAATTTAATATGAAATTTATGGCAAAAAAATCTCCCCTTAAAATGCTATTGGTCTCACCTACATAAAGTGTTAGTTAAAGGAATATGACTTGGCCTGAAAAACATTTCAGTCAGAAGAATATTTTTCACTTTAATCCATGTCTATTCTTTTTTGTATTTTATATATGTCAAAATCTGTGTAAATAATAGAAAGGTCGCTGATTAACACTTGCAATTCAGTGTCATGATGGTTTTAAAAAATATTCTGAAGGTAGTAAAAAATGTATTAAAAAGTAGTAAATTTAACTTAAGAATTGCTGTTTTCATTTAGCTAAATGGACTAAATAACTAATCACTGCACTGTTTATCTGAGATGTTCTGAATGTAGTTTATGTACATGATAGTTTATCTGAATGTAGTGCTATCAGTGATATTTACCCATCAGTTATGTATGTAAGCTACATAACAGAGGGATCAGACTCGACAGAACACCGGACATCTTCTCTTAATTATTTTCTGATGATTTCATCACTCTAGTCTGTCCGTTTAAGGGCTTATTGCAACCATAAACACTTACGATTATCTTCAAATGGTGTCTTCGAGATCGGTATTCTATAAAAATGAAGGTCATCTTTTTTGGCATTCCTATTCTGACACTCGACAGCACAACAAGACATTTTCTAGTGAGCTTGTTTCACTTCTGTGTAATTCATTTCCACTGTTTTCTGCCAACACATTGCGCATGCAGCCTGCAGTGACATAACTGTGACGTCTACTCGCAAAAGGTCTATATACTTGCATTTATCAAACCACATTATTTAATAATATACCTAGTTCGTATATAATAATTATTAATAACAATTCATAATTATCATTATTATAAACAGCTGAAAATAAAAAGTGTTTCTATGTCATAAAAAAATTATGCTCTCTTATTTTTTTTACTATACATTTTAAAGAGTTTCAGATAAAACTAGAATACTAAAATCATAATTGTATTATATTACGTAGTTTTAAACCCCACATCCTTTTCTTAAAACATTCTTCATTAAAATGATGTTCAGTTATTTGTGATATAACGTCATTGTAAAAAAATGTTAGTAGTTTAAAAGTAGCTAGCTACTTTTTCAGATGCGTAGCTTGGCTGTATTTTAACTACTTTTACTGGTAAGTAGCTTGTAGCTTAGTTAACTGCCGTTTCAAAGTAGCTTCCCCAACACTGCATATAGATCACCAGCAAACTAAATTTACACACTAAAATGCTTTCAGAAATGATATTTAAAACATCTGCAGGTTGGAATGATAGCACACATTTATAAAACACATAAGCGTGTAGTATGAAACTAATTCTTATGCAGCAATTGCATCAGTGTGTGTATGTTTGCCTGTTTGTTTCACACCTTTAATGAACAGTTCATTAAGACTATCAGTGCATGCTGTACAGGTGTTAACAGGTCCCTTAGGTGCACATTTTCTAAATAGCAAATCATAACAACTATAATTGGCCTGAAGTATATACTGTAATTTAATTTCTCAGATGATTCATTTCTGTGTGATTCTAACGGTAAAAATAAATGAACAAATGGTTAAAAGTTGCTTGCACTCGCACCATGTTGTTTGTGTAATTGTTTTTCTGTTAAGATATCAAACTTTATTATAACATTTAAAAAACCACATACTAAAGATGAAGACATACTTATGGAGACATACTTACGAAAATGTATAATTAACACAAAAAACTCAAATTGTCTGGAACTCATTTGTCATTAATCTTTCCATGATCCTCTTCACATTGTCCTACAAGTGTATTCCTCCAACCTTGGACAAGCCATTAATCAGTTCTTGCCTTTCCTTCAGAGAGTCGAGAGATTTTTCAAGAAGGTATAGTGCGTCAAGTGTTGAAGCTTGGGAAGGAAACATGTAGTTTTTGTGCATTTCTGCATCCCCAAATTGTTTCTTCATCGCGCTGAACTTCTCATGGATTTCCACAAGCATTTCAATGAACTTTCTTGGAAATTTTGCTTCTGGCATTGGGTATGGGGAGCATTTAGCTCTTGATGATCTAGTTTGTAGTCTGGAGCGGAATGCTTTCTTAGGTTGTAGACCAGCAATTGATCTTGGACTTCCTTCTGTTTGATCAGACAGGCCTCCATTACCAGGTGTTCTGGTCTGCATTTCTGAAGTAGGCTCCTGATTTTTCCATTTTCCAGAACCTTAATTAAAGTGTAATTAACGCTTTGGTTCTCTTTAAAAGTCAATATTTCAGCAATGGAGTAATAAGTAAAGTAAGCAGTTTTTAAAATTCCTGATAAAGTATGATGAATGATCACTGTAATCTCAAAGAGTATTTTACAAGAATAATTTACAAATATGCAAAAAAAGGAGGAAGTTAATTTACAAACGTGATCAGAGCCTTTTCAGCACTAGGATTAGGGATGCACAGAATGTTCGGCCACCAAAAATTTTCGGCCAAAAGACTTTTATCACTGAAACAATATGGCCGAAATGTTGTGATGATGCAAACAGAAACCGCAACCTGCACGTTCTTGTCTGAAGCAACATTTCTGCGGTGTGGATGTATTTAACCGCAAAAAGGCACGAAAGCGAGCAGCTTTCTGTACGCACAAAGGCACACGCGGTTGAATGTGTCCTGTACAGACGTGATCATTAGGGCTGCAACTAACAACTATTTTGATAGTTGACAAGTCACCGACTATTGAAACGATTAGTCGACTAACCGAATAATTAGAATTTTTTTTCTAAAATTTTGCATGAGATTGCTTTAATTCTGTGGAAAATGATAGTAAACACAAAAAAGAAGGGGGTACTTAAATAATTTTTTTTACTTTCAATGAAAACAAGTTTTAGTGCATGTGCGACTCTCGGCAGAGTTTGTAATGAAGAGAGATGCCTCACTCGGCCGGAAAAAACATGTCTGGTGACAACTTCGACAATGATATTCATTGTCGACTATTTCTATTATCGATTTTTGTCGACAACGTCGACGAATCGTTGCAGCCCTAGTGATCATCACAGTATACCCTTCAAAGATCAGAACTCTTGATGTGTAAACTTTAAAGAGAGTCCTCAATAGTGCACACACGAGAGAGACACGTTAAAAAAACAAGCGAACATAAAATCTTTCTGTTCTTGACAGGGCACATACAAACAAAATGATATCCACAGTATTCGTTTTCTAATAAAAACATTTGTTGATGTAGAGTATGTATAGATAACAGTCAGAAACCAGTCTGTGCCTATGTGGTCTTAAAGAGACAGCAACCTCAATTAACCTACTTAAGTCTGTGTCATTAATGTTAATCAAACAACCCATGAAGAGAAAATCACTTCTGTGGCTCTAAAAATAATAATATATTTAATTTATACAATAAAGACAGTGTTATGATTCATTTAATTTTATTTCTGTACCTAATGCTAATTTCAGACCTTATTAATATACAACTTTGTTTTTTCTTTATAAATGTTTGCAATTTCTTTATTTGTTATTAGATTTTTCCCACCCCCTTTTTGCTGATCCGAAAAATTATCCAATCCGTGCCTTAAAAACTGTAATGTGATCCGAACCATGAGTTTTGTGATCCGTAACACCCCTAGTAAAGTAAGTACACAGTGATAGCCATAAATGCTATGGTACTAATAATTCATTTTAATAAAATATATTTAATAAAAATGTCTTTCTGTGTTTCGGCCTTGGCTTCCATGTTTTTGGTTTAGGGCAGGGGTTCTCAAAGTCCGGACCCGCACCCACTTCATATTGCAAGTGCATTAATTTCTATGTGATTGATTAAATGTGTGCATTTGCTACTTTAAAAAATTATGTTTTATAAACAAGGTTTGGGAGGAGCTGATCAGTCAATGAACACGGCTGGCTCTTGATCATTAAGCAATGAACACGGCTGGCTCTCGATCATTAAGCAATGAACACGGCTGGTTGTCAATCACTAATCAACACAACAACTTAGTACCAGCTCTATAAATAATCAAGACTCCTTACCCTCATTCTCCGGAATTATCGCAAACCCACCTCCACCCCTTTGCCTCACTACTTACATTTAGCTCAGCACCGGGGATAACCCGGGTCAGGGCACGCCCCAGGCCCGGGGCTCCTTCCCCGATCAAGGGACGAACGTTCCGAACTCGGGAGGTATTTCCCGAGCTCGGAACCTTCGCCCCGGGACAGCACGCCACACACGCATATTAGCAGTCCCACTTTATTGTCAGTGAGGCGAACTCGTAAATGCATATTAAACTTTTTTTTCTTTTTAGATTTAAGAGTATTCCTGGTCCGAAAAATAAAACGAGTTATTTAAAAATGTCTCATGTGTTACGATTCGATCCATGTCATGTTTTGTGTTTATCTCTGATCCTTGTCACCTGGACTTTCATTGACTGATTACATTAACTCATTACACCTGTTCCTTTTTTGATTGTCTGTGTATTTATACCATTGTTTTCCGTCATTCACTCACCGGTTCATCGTCGCCTGTTACCTGTCAGTTGTGCTCCGTGTTCTGTTTTGTTCCAGTTTTTACCTGCCTGTTGGTTTGCTTGTGTTTTGTTTGATGTTATTTATTTGAATAAATGTCATTTTTTGTTCCTAACCTGCATCTGCATCCTGACAGATGAACCGGTCATACATGGATGCAGCGGGTTACGCAACGGTTGGGACAAGGTTAGTTCCCGTGACGGTTGAACCTTCTACGTTGGGTCCTGTAGCGGTCGAGCCTTCAGGGTTGATTCCTGTGTTGGTTGAGTCTTCCGAGTCTGCTTCTGTGATGGTCGAATCTTCTACATCAGTTCCTGTGATGGTCGAACCTCCTGGGTCGATTCCTGTGACAGTTGAATCTTCGGTTCCCGCGATGGTCGAATCTTCTTAGTCGGTTCCCTCAATGTTGAACTCTCTGCCTGGCCCAAGATGGCTGAAGAAGAGCGCTGGTTGGTTCAGTGATGCTGGTCTGTTGTGGATGGACCCGCCCAGCACTTCCGTTTTGCCGGTTCCACCTGGGCTTCTGAGCCCTCCGTCCCTCCCCCAGATCCGCCCACCTGGACTTTTGTTTTTGTGTCGTGGTGGAGCGTCTGGGAGCCACTCCTTTTGGGGGGGCTTATGTTACGGTTCAATCTGTGTCATGTTTTGTGTTTGTCTCTGATCCTTGTCACCTGGACTTTTATTGACTGATTATATTAACTCATTACACCTGTTCCTTGTTTGATTGTCTGTGTATTTATACCCTTGTTTTCTGTCATTCACTCACCAGTTCATCATCGCCTGTTACCTGTCAGTTGTGCTCTGTGTTCTGTTTTGTTCCAGTTTTTACCTGCCTGTTGGTTTGCTCGTGTTTTGTTTGATGTTATTTATTTGAATAAATGTCATTTTTTGTTCTTAACCTGCATCGGCATCCTCCTTCGTGTTCCTCGCCTTTCGTCCCGATTCCTGACACTATGTGACGCTGTAGCCATCACACCCAGATATTATGCACATCTATTTCATGTACTACGGCTTTTGATCAGTAACTCCTTACATGCTTTTGAATAAGCAACACTTGTCAAACATAATCATTATACATATTCTTTATTATCATGAAAATACCTTAAAAGGTTTGAAGAACTGAACAGCAATATAAATATTCCTTAAGCCATTTCCTGCAGCTGCGTGTCATAGCTCCTTGTGTGGTTCTTCGTTTGCAGCGCATATTGAGTTTTTGCAAGAGAGCATCCTCTGGCTTTTGGATAAAATGGCATTTCACCATATTTCATTGAGAAGCATAGCAAGCATCATCGTCCAAATTATAGGTGCACACCCCTAATTTAGGTAAGTCTCTCCATCTACCAACCACACCGACCTTTTTGCCAAAATTTATGCATCTGCCTTTAAACTGCCTTTATGTTTGATAGTCATTCTAAGCTTTTTGCTCCAAATGTTGTATTTTTGAAGAGAAATATCCATATTTCAGTGGTTAAATTAAGTGGAAAAAGTAAATATATAATGAAAGTTTTTTCCCCGTTTTGTCTGTTTGTTTATTGTTTGTTTGAAAGCAGAGAGTGTGTTCTTTCATTTGATATATTTGTATGTTTATATATTTATAGAAGATAATTTTTCCTGCAAGGAATTTTGTGAAATTTTTGTTAAAATCACAAAAATGCGGGTGGGCAACTTTTCTCAAAAAGTCTGGCATGGCGGCAAATGAGTTAATGTTTAGTTTTTTTACTTTAAATGCAAAATACACTTGTTATGTTTTTTCCAAACTATTTGTGTTGATTTGATATATAAACAAATGATTTACATAAAGTTATCACCATGCTTGACAAATTTTGTAATAACCAGTTTTTCCGGACCTATAAAAATGATGAGAATTCAGATTTGGACCTTTGAATGTAAACTTTAAGAACCCCTGGTTAGGGTATATGTGATTTTTGCTACGAAAATTTGGGTGTTATGAATTCATGCAAGCCCCCAGTGTTTCCCACAGAATTTTTAGAGACTGTGGTGGTGATGACGTCACACTCTAATTTACATATATGTGACGTTATCATGTGTTTGCGTTTGATCAAGTGTGTAGTTAAGACAACTAAATGCCATTTTTACATATGTTTTGTTCTGTTGTCAGACATAGAATGAGTAGACTATAAAATAGTGACTTAACACGACCCAGTAACTCCTTATGTTTAATCCAACTGTTGCTAAAATCCTAAACATGAAATCATCTGACAAATCATCATACATTTACATTGAAGCCTTACTGCTGTTGCTCTTCTCATCATTGTCTTGTTGTGTTAATATTTTAAATGTGAGTTTTATTGTATATTGCGTATAGGGCAGACAAGTCGGTACAAATTCAGAAATATGATTGAATACACTGTAACTGTTAAACAGAGTTACTAGAAAACACGTGCGCAGGCATATAGAGGGAGAGAACGTGTGTTTGTGGGAAACACTAATGCTAACCTTTTGTCAAATCATGATAAACTCGATCAGCCATCTTCTCTGTCAGTAACATCTGTGACTGTTGACGCTTATGCGAAAAATAAAGTATACTGAGGAACGGACATTGAAAACACCGCCACCTTTTCACTGTTATGTAGAGAGAGGTGCGCGCTGCATGCAACATGAGAGAGGAAGGAAGGGGGAGGTGCGCTAAGCGCTTGCAACAATGAATTAAGCCGTTTTTTAAATGGTAAAATATAAATATAAATGGGAATCATGAAAAATCTATTTGTGGCGGCCAGTGTTGATTCTGTGGCGGTGCGCCACGAGTAAATAAATGTATGGGAAAAACTGGCGCATATTTTGCGCACGGAAAATTACAATTTATGTTGTGAAAGTGCGGCGTATTTGAAAAAATGCAATCTCCGCATAAATATGAGGACTTTGGCTGATTATGCGTTAAATCATGCGATCGCATAATCACGTTTTCTGGGGGGACTGATTACACATTCTATTCCAAATCAAAGCATTAACAAAATGTATCAAGTCTGTCTTTTTATTATAGAGGAAAGCAAAGAAACGAAGCTGTTATTAAGCTGTTAAAAAATAGCAGTGTTGACATTTTTCTCCGTAGACACTAAAAATTGAAGAAATTTGTTAAAGATTTAACTTTACTTTAAACTATTAAAATAATTATATTTAGTTGCATGACCCTTGTTGTTGATAACTGCTGCACATCTGTGTAAAATCGAGTCAACCAACTTCTGGCATCTAGAAAAAGCAAAGTATACAGTTTTTGTAAATGTTTAGGTTTTGCCTTAGAAACTTAATTTTAAATGTCACGCAACAAGTTTTCAATTGGGCAGAGATCAGGGGAGCTGGCCAATCCATTACCTCCTTATATTCAACATCATATCAAACACTTACTGTATGTTTAGCTGTGTTTGTTTTACACCAGTTAAGGGCGGATGCTCTTAAAGCCAATGTTGACATTTGAAATCACCTAAACAAACATTTAGAGATATAAACTACTAAGGGAGGTCACCTTTGTTACAAACTTTAGATTGAGGTTAACTCTTTTCCCACCATTGACGAGATATCTCGTCAATTAAGAGAAAACATTTGCATAAAAAATGTGTACTGATAAGGTTTTAGGGTTATCTGTGATACCACGGTTATCCACTAGATGGCGCACTTCCCTAATTTAGAAAAAAACTGAAGCAAATAGTTAATTATTAATTTTACACTGTATTTATGTTTTGATAATCGTTCTGAATGTAACCTCTAACAAAATTCCTTTACAAAAATGCAATTATTTCAGCTTTTTTGCAAAAAATTTATTTTTTAAGAAAAATATGCATAATTAAGAGTTTATAAGCAGAGAGAAAAAATTAGATAGGAGGATTAAATGTTTTTTCCTGTTTTGTTTGTTTGTTTATTTGTTTGTTTGAAAGCAAAAGGTCTGTTCTTTCATTTGATATATGTGACCAGTCACGGAAAGTAGGGACACAAGTCGGTAGCGCAAGTTTCGAGATAATGAGCAACAAAGTGTTTATTTTCTAAATTTGTGATTTTCGTTTTATTCCAGAATCTATGAAAATCTATGTATGGTTTCCATGTCCAGAAAGGTAATAAAAACATCATCGAAGTAGTCCATGTGACATCAGTGGGTCAGTAAGAATGTGTTGAAGCATACAGTTTGGTCCAAAAATAGCAAGAATTACAACTTTATTCAGCATTGTCTTCTCTTTCGGCTTGAGCGTGAAGTCACGTGACTGTAGTCCCGTGTCACTGACTTTATGCGGCACCGCAGTCGGATGACGTCAAAGTACCGCGAGAGCTCTTTAAGAAATCTTATGGCGTAGTTTAATTTGACTCCCTCTCGCGGTACTTTGACGTCAGTTCTTGCATCACAACATGAAGACAAACACATACACAAAAAAGGGTTGTTTGAGATGCAGCTTGCCTCGCCTGAAATATAGGCGAGAGTAGCCGGCTGCAGTGAGGGGAGGAGTGAGCAGTTTGTGTCTTGGCCTGCTGAGCACTGCCAGTTGCTTGAGAGCCATACTTGCTTTGCTGCTGCTCCTTTTCTTTCTTCTTCACCTTCTGCTGGTGTCTATATGTGGCTGCAGCAGAGTTAATGTTCTGGCAAATTGTTCTGTCCACCTCCCCAAACTTCACGTCCTCCCTTCTAAAGAGCTGCATTGTCGTTTTCCCCCTGGACTGCAGGGTGTACTTGACTGTCTGGATTGCATTAAATGTTTCTACATTCATGTTGCCACTCCTTTGGTCAATCACATTTTTCATTTGACTAAATGAAGACTCAACTCTTGGTCCATGAAAGATGGAGAGGCAACATTTAACCAGTGCACTCAGGGAGGGGTTCTTATAAGGCTTGTCAAAGATGCTCAGGTCAACATTGAATCATACAAGTTCTCTCTGGATGTCCTGGTATGCTGGCAAAAGGTGCCTCAGCATACCACTCAGCCTGCCAAGAAATTGATGAGAATTTGAAATCAGTGCAAGGCCATCAGTAACAAAAATCCCAAAACATCTAGTAATAGAGCAAAAACAACTCTTCAACTGGATGGTTGACTGTGAGTGGCCTCTCAAAAGAGGGTTCAGAGCAGACAGGGCTGTCAGAGTCGGACTGGCCAAGAAGAGCTTCTTCTGGAGTTACACTGCAGTGGTGATGTAGACTTTCCTGACGTCTGCTAGGAATAGCACCAACAACTGACACAAAACACCAAAGACCATTATTTTAAGTCTCAAAAACAATTGAGTAAAAAGTCAAGCAGGGGATGCAGGGTGCTAACATGATGTTTGGGATTCTGGCTCCTAAACATGTCAGCCTCCTGTCCCACATATGTGACCAGTCACAGAAGTAGTGACACAAGTCGGATCTGGGACATTTTGAGTTATTCAAAGATTCTTTGATCAAATTTGGAGTAGTTGTGGCCATTTGAATATAACACATTCAAGAAAGAGAATGCTGAGAAATTTGAGAAAGAAGAGTTAACACTTTTCCCTTTTCCCGGCCTGGAGAGACAATAGGGCTCATTTACATCTCATTTAGCTAAGCCATACCCCCTGTAAAGCTGTTTTGAGATACAGATGTTTTAGCATCATATGTAGTATTTTGTAAAAGAAGTCCAGATGACAACATGCAAAATAAACAGAACTTTTTACCTTTGTGGGGATCACAAGTCGAATCCAGTCTTTTTCAGATGTGTGAATCATCCAATGATCTTTTTGTCCACACATGCGTATTATCCGTGAAATATAGATAGTCTATTGTTTACAACAGATTTCGCATGACCATCTGGTAATAGAATATAATATACAATCTGAGGACTATTTACATTGTGGCATGTAAGGGTATATGAGATTACACTCCGGTAATTTACGTTCCGTTATACACATGAACCCGCCTTCAAAGTTTGTATTTAAAATAGGGCGGTAGTATAATAGATAATCCGACGTCCTTTAGAGATGTTACCAACCGCTCGCTCGTTCCTCCATCAGCCAATGACTTCATGGAAAATATTGACAGACAAAACATGTAGCCAATTATATAAAGAATTCAACAATCTCTGTGTAAATTATGTGTTTGACTTCATGCTGCGCTGCAAGAGCTGACAGAGAGATGACGTCAAAGTACGTCATCCGACTGAGGCGCAGCATAAAGTCAGTGACGCGACTGACGTACGAGGCGGCTGACTGTTATCTGTTCTGCCCCCCAGCTTCTTTTATTTTTCTTTTGTTTTGGGCGCCTGAGCTTTGTTTACAGTCTGGGGAGACGCACAATTTTTAAATTTGAAAAAAAAAACTTAACAAACATGTCTGAGGGATAGGTCAGCCATGTCACTACAGTCACGTGACTTCACGCTGTTCAGAGCCGGAAGAGAAGACAATGCTGAATAAAGTCGTAATTCTTGCTATTTTTGGACCAAAATGTATTTTCGATGCTTCAACACATTCAAGCTGACACACTGATGTCACATTGACTACTTTGATTATGTTTTTTTTACCTTACTGGACATGGAAACCGTACATAGATTTTCAATGGAGGAGACACAAAGTTCTCAGACAAAATCTAACGTTAAAACATCTTAAACTGTGTTCCATAGATGAACGGAGTTCTTCTGAGTTTAGAACGACATATGGGCAGTGTTGGGAACGTTACTTAAAAAAAGTAATTAGTTATAGTTACTCACTACTTGTTCCAAAAAGTAACTGAGTTAGTAACTGAATTACTCTATATTAAAAGTAACTCGTTACCAGGGAAAGTAACTATTTGCGTTACGGTTAAAAAAAAGTTGCTAAATGTCAAAGAATTTGTATTTTTTTAGCAGTTTTCACATGTCAGTTGAAATGAGTAGAACAGAAAGGTGTTCATACATAACTTTCCATATTTATTGCACGTCAACAGACAGCAAGAGTTTTATCCTACACTTCAAGTATTATCTTTGTAAGATGGGTAAACAGTTACACCATATAAAGTGCATTTAACTTCAGCAAACTAAATTAAATAAAACTCTCTCAACCTGAGACAACTGGTCAAGTAAACAACCTGTACTTCCAAGTGTTTTGTTCACAAAAAGTTAACTTTTAAACAACAAAAAGTGTGTTTGCTCTGTAGTCGTATTCTTAATTAAATAAATCAAACTCCCAATGTCAGACAACTGGTCTGGTAGACATTCTGTACTTCAGGTATTTTCTTCAAAAGTAAACAGTTAAATAATATAAAGTGTGTTTGCAATAACTGTAGCAAATTAAATAAATAAAACTGAGATAAATAGTCTGGAAGACATAGGCTGCTGTATTTCGTTTTCTTCATTAAAAAAGTAAACAGTTTAACAATATGATTCATTAAATTAGAGTTGCTTACAACGGATGTCGACAAAGTCTTCGCTCCCGGACCTAATGTACACATTACATGCACGTTCTTGCTTTGACCACAATGAATTTGAAGTAGTGCTTATATCTCCACCTTGAAAATGCCAACTTTTCATCGGATTGCTCCTCCTGACTCGCCATCTCTTCTGCTGCCGCGAATCTCTGTTTAGCTGTTGCGTGTGTGTGGGTAAATTCCAAATGCCGTTTGTGCGCCCTTGAACGGCACTTCGCGAAGGGGATGTAAAATCCAAATAAACAGAAAAAGACGCTGTATTTTATCACCAAGTGTATTTTAATTAGCCACACTATCAGACAACATTGCGCAACTTTATCTAGAGTTTATACATCAAGAGATTTGATCTTCGAAGGGAATAGGGCATAGTGATCATCACTTTCGATTGGAATTCGCCCTGTGTGTGTGTCGCCGCAGGCGCGTGCGCTGGCATGTGTATAACAACACTGGCTCTGATTGGCTACCATGAAACACATTACTCTGCCTTAGCAAATCATAATCGCTTATCTCGTTATTAACCTACCTCCTCACTAGCTGTGTGAGCCAGGGTTGCGTTTGGATCACACAGGTTAAGTCAGTGCATAGTAACGCACCGCATTTAACGTCCGGTAACGTTAACGGCGTTGTAACGGCGGGAAAAGTAATTAATTAGATTAGCCCGTTACTGAAAAATGAACGTCGTTACGTAACGCCGTTCTTTTAAACGGCGTTATTCCAAACACTGCATATGGGTGAGTCATTAATGATATTATTTTCATTTTTGGGCAAACTATCCCTATTCAGGAGCAACGTTGTTCCCTTTGGGGGCGGGGGCGAAAACACAAGCTTATACAGTATGTAAATATACACACAGACAATGATGCCCCCCCGCTGCATGCTAGAATCTCCGGAAAAACAAACCGATTTCAACCGCAAAATGTACGCTTTTAAATGTACAAAAACTGCTATCTCAAACATGGAGAGGCATCTTCGTGATCTCAACTAACAGATTCTGCAATAAAACGAAAATCACAAATTTTGAAAAAATACTTTGTTTCTCATATTCTCGAAACTTGTGCTGCCGACTTGTGTCACTGGTTTCCGTGACAGGTCACATATACTTCCTTGGAGGCCAGCAGCATATGATCCTCCAGGACCAACTCCTTCAGAGCCCTGGGAGACAGCTGTGTAATGCAAGTAATTAATGGGAGTGATAATAAAAGACCCCAGGTTGCTTAACAAAAAAGTAAACACTCAACTGATGAACAAAAAAAGTAAAAATAGAGATAAAAGTAAGAACAAGTTAATTACCTTAGTAATGTGTTCAGCCTTCACAAAGTATGCCAAAAACAGCTCAAGTTGCCGATAATGAAGTTTATGGACCAATGTCTGGCTACCCTGTGCATGTGAAACAAATTCTTAAGAAACTGACTGCTAACATTGGATGAGCATGCAGGTGCAGTCAAGTTGCAGTAGTTCCTAGCACAACTAGCACCGACCTGGAAAACCATGACATACTCCTTGAGAATAGCAAACACACCCAAGTAGATGCTGAGCTGTAGGATTGTTGTCGTCTCCTCATGCCACAACTTCTGACATACCCTTCTTTTTCTCTCAAGGCCTTGTGGAGTCATGCCTGTGAAAGATGAATTATTGTAAGTGAAATGCACAATACATATTCCTCCTTATTAGTAACTTCATAACAAGTATTGTGCTAGCTATTCTAAGGGGTTGGAACATCACCTTTCCTGTTGAGTTTCTCCTGAACAACCTTGATTCTGGCTCTTGCAGCGTTTTTGACGTGGTACTTGGTGTACATCAATTCCAAAGGCTCCCTATACAGCTCCTGATCCGCAGTGGAGAGGTTTCCATAATAGAGGACTTTGTACGCAGGCATCATGGCATGGGTTGCCATGCTGGCATCATATGCAGACAGCCAGTGATGACGAACAAAGCAAATGAAAATGACAGTCAGTAAAAGGCTGGTGGTGCAGGGGCTTCAATGGTCAGCGTGAAGGCGAGATGATGACAGCCAGACGGTGAATAATCCACAGAACAAAGAACCGGAACACGAAACAGGAATTCAAACACTGAACAAGAAACACAACCTCAACATACACACGGTAGACACCAACAAACAATCTGACAATGGAGATGAGAAATGAGTGAGCTTATAAAGGGAGAGATGATCAACTGCAGCTGGTGATGATGAGGGGAATCAGCTGTGGCTGGTAATCTGATGATAGTATCGCTGACACACATGCCCACAAACACACACGCACATGTCACAACACAAACACTACATGAGAAGGAAACAATGCATTTGTAAACCATGACAGTACCCCTCTCTCTAAGGACACTTCCTGGCGTCCCCAGAACTCCTTACTTGTCGATTGAAATCATCGATAAGGGAGTGATCCAGGATGTCTCTAGCAGGCACCCAACTTCTTTCCTCTGGACCCCGTACCCTTCCCAGGCCACCAAGTACTGAAATCCGCGTCCCCTCTGTCTAGAATCCAGAATACGATTGACCGAAAATGTTGGTTCCCCATCTACGAGTCGAGGCGGGGGGAACAAGGGCAGGCGGATTAAGGTGTGAATGAAAAACAGGTTTAATTTTGGATCAGGGTTTATACAGAAATCCTTAAGTTAAATTTACTACTTTTTACTACCTTTTTTACTACCTTCAGAATATTTTTTAAAACCATCACGACACTGAATTGCAAGTGTTAATCAGCGACCTTTCTATTATTTACACAGATTTTGACATATATAACATACAAAAAAGAATTAAAGTGAAAAAAATTCTTCTGACTGAAATATTTTTCAGGCCAAGTCATATTCCTTTACCTAACACTTTATGTAGGCGAGACCAATAGCATTTTAAGGGGAGATTTTATTTACATTAATTCTATATTAAAGTCTCCTGTGGCATATATAGGTAGCTGTAGTTTGCAGGGCATTTCAGATTAAGGCGAAACAGCTAAATAACTCACTATACTGTATTAAAAGAAAACATGAATATCACCACCTTTAATGAATCTTTTATTAATTATTTATTAATTGTAAATGTATTTATTTTAGCATTTACTAATAATTTTTTAATCAAAGTTGAAACTGTTAACATTAGTGAATGCACCATGAACTACTGTCAATTACTGTAATGACATAAACAAGAATTAATTAATGATTATATACTCTATATTTTTCATTGTTTGTTCATGTTATATAATGCATTTACTAAGGTGAACAAATACAACTTTTTTATATCATATTATTCAGTACACATACACAAATAATCCAGGGTCTGTTCTGTTCACACAACAGTTTACAGTCACAGCTCTAATACAGTAACGTTATGTATGAATATAAACCCTGAACGAGTTACTCGAGTCAAACTCGTGTAGAATTCGCACAGGATGTCTGTAACCATAGTGACAGTTGTTAATTGAATGACTGTACATTTATCAACAAATTATTATGTTACAATAGAGGCAGCGCTGATGTGCTAGTTTATGCGCAATGATTCTGCTGTTTACTTTCTCCTAAGACCTAAATGGTCGTGTTTATATGAGGATATTTGCAAAGACGTGATTTTTGAGGCATATTTGTTATTTAAGGCCAATAAAGCGGCAAAAATACGTACAACACAAGCTCAATGAGAAACGAATGCGCGCCTAGCCTGCTCCTCTGACACAGAAACAGTGGACGCACTGTTGTTTTTGTTTGAATGGCTTAAAATCACTTGTTTTTAAACGGTTGTGCTTAAATATATGTACAAATGTTACGTTTTTGTGACCACACGTAAATGCAACTGCAAGAACCGACAGGTGGATGACATCAAAGTCCCGCGAGAGCATTTCGAAAGCAGTCTCCTCTTATGATTCCTCGTCAATCGCTCTTAAGGGATTTGGATGTCATCTGCCTTTTGGTTGTTGTGGCGCCACATGAAGTTTACCCATGAGTTAAACAAACCCGTTGTACCAGCCACTGGCTATATCAGCATAGCATTAAAAAGCGTGCCGCGGATGATCAGTAACGTGAGAAATCATTTACCCCCAAAATACAGGACCTCTTACGTTAGTCATACTGTGCAAAGACACGCAATTACCTGTTTGGTTTTCTTAGCCCACGCAAATGAAAGGCTTGCCAATCTTCATCATTTCGCTAAGCCAAGTCAATCGTCTTTTACACCTTTATTGATCTTCAAAACATCGGAGCCTTCCTGCATTATAAGTTTGACCATGCTAGCTGAAATAAAGTTTTACCTCAGCTTAACGTGATACAGTCAGAAAACCCGGAGTGGATCCGGTCCGTAGTGATTACAGAACGCTTACAGCGGAGAGAGGAACGTGATTTGGCTCCACTCCAGGCTTTGATCACATCCCAGAGAAGAAAGATCTTTGATTATTTGCCCAGATATGCAGGTGATTTGAACTAATTTTCAGGCATCATAACATTACAAAAGGCAATCGAAAATGTACTACCTCGTCAGATGACGCTTACTACTTTTTACTACTTTTTACTGGCCTTAATTTGGCATAATTTAATTTACTACCTTTTACTACCTTTTACAACCCCGCGGAAACCCTGTGGATACGCTGGAGGAAGATTCAGGCGGACAGTCACTGGATTAATGATTTTGGTGACTGAAAATGGGCCAATGAATTTGGGAGCAAGTTTATTCGAAACGGAACAAAGCGGAACGTTCTTGGTAGAAAGCCACACTTTTTGACCGACGACGTATACAGGAGGCATAGATCGGTGGCGATCGGCTTTAGCCTTAGTGCGCGCCCCCACCTGGAGTAGATTCTCCCGGGCTCTAGTCCAAGTACGGTGGCACCTCTGGATGAAAGCGTGAGTGGAGGGGACTGCGACTTCGGATTCCAGACTGGAAGAAACAGGTGGCTGGTACCCTATGCTACATTCAAATGGAGATAGGCCCGTAGATGACACTGGTAATGCATTGTGGGCGTACTCTACCGTAGACAGTTGTTGACTCCAAGATGAAGGATTCTTGGAGACCAAACATTGCAAAACTATCTCCAAATCTTGGTTGGCTCGCTCGGTTTGGCCATTGCTCTGGGGGTGAAACCCAAAAGACAGACTGACAGTCGCCCCCAACAATTTACAAAACTCTCGCCAGAATTTTGACAAGAATTGGGGACCCCTGTCGGAGACCACGTCTGACGGGAGGCCATGTAGGCGAAAGACGTGATCTACAACAGTCACTGCTGTCTCCTTGGCTGAGGGTAATTTGGGCAAGGGTATGAAGTGGGCAGCCTTCGAGAATCGGTCCACCACGGTCAAAACTATCGTGTTGCCCTGAGAGGGCGGGAGGGCGGTGATAAAATATAACGCGATATGGGACAAGGGTCTCGAAGGGACCGGAAGATGTTGATGTAACCCATCAGGTGGTTGATTGGAAGCCTTGCCAATGGCACAGACCAAGCAAGCCAAAACAAAACTGTGGCTGTCGCGAGCCATAAGTGGCCACCAAAATCGTTGCTTAACCATGAACTTAGTACAGTTTACCCCTGGATGGCAAGCCACATTGGAACAATGACCCCATCGAATGACGTCGGACCATAATCCCTCCGGCACAAATAAACGATTCGGTTGGCACCCAGACGGAGGCGTTACCACCTTTTAGGGCCGTCTTGACCCTCGATTCAACCTCCCATGTGAGTGTGGAGACAATTAAGGTCTCAGGTAAAATGCACTCGGGAGTGGACAGGCGTTCAGAGTAGGGCTGGACCAGAATATTCGAATATTCGTTCCGTGGGTTGACATCCGATTTTCAGTTTTGAGATTCTAATATATATATAAATATTTTACAGCGTTAATGCAGAGCTTTTGCCAGGCAGGAAGTGCGCTTCACGCTCACGCTCTATAGGTGGCGCAGAGAGACCAACATCCATAGCCAACAGCCACCAAATGCCACCAGTAGAAGAGATCGCCTCGAACGGAAAGCACGCCTTCTACTTTGGCGTTCAGTTTCTTGCAAAAACTGATTGATTTGCTTCACAAGACGTCAATATGTCACACGGAGTTATGGGGGATTACTTTTGTATTGGATATATATGCTTTAGCTCTTAAAGTGTGCGGATCGGTTGACTTGCATGATGGAGCACTGTGGTTTCTGCAAAATATCTTCTTTATTGTTCTACTGATGAAAAACGTATTGGATGGTGTAAGTGTTATAAATAAACTTGATTTTGACAGTATGCTACCGTTTTATTACAGTTTGTTGAACTGTTGTTTTTCGTTGTTTTATTTAAATAGCCTACCCTTTACGTTGTCAGTAATTACTGTGCTGCTAATTTCTAATACGGCAATGTTTGTTTGTTAAAAAATTTTTAGGCTACCTTATTAAAAGTATTGCTCTTGTGTTTTGTTTCACTAATGCTGTTCTCCCAGGACGTGTGACAGGCACGCCACTTCCGGCTTGCGCTGTTTTGTAGTTTATTAATATTTAATATTTTTAAAGTTTTAAAGTATTTTAAAGTTTATTAATTCTTAACGTGTCACATGTCCATATTGCACGAAAAAAAGGCACTACACTCCCTTGGGTCCGCAGCAACACATCCGCCACATAATAAAACTGTAGACAACCCAGACACACACACATACACACAGAGATTCCTGCATTTATTAAAGAGAAAAATATGTTCAGCCCCTCCTTCCGAAGCTTCGAATATTCGATTTGATTTCTACTAGACCTTCGAAGCTCAAAAAATGGTATTCGGAACAGCCCTAGTTCGGAGCGGTCAAAAATGCATGATAAAGAATCGTGTTTGATGTTCTTGGAACCCGGGCGGTACGATAGTGTAAAATCAAAACGACCAAAAAAAGTGCCCACCGAGCCTGCCTGGAGTTTAGTCTTTTAGCAGTTCTAATGTATTCCAGATTCTTGTGATCAGTTCAGATCAATAAAAGGTACCCCCGACCCTTCTAACCAGTGGCACCATACCTCCAATGCTAGATTAACTGCCAACAACTCTCTGTTACCAATGTCATAATTATGTTCTGCAGGAGATAAACGATGAGAAAAAAACGCGCAAGGATGCATCTTTTCGTCTGAGGGTGAGTGTTGGGATAACACTGCACCTACCCCCACCTCTGATTTGTTGACCTCCACCACGAACTGACGTGAAAGATCAGGGGCGATTAGGATTGGGGCTGAAACAAACAGCCTTTCAGTTTGGTAAACACAGCCTCGGCTGTGTCTGACCACCTGAACGTAGTCTTGGGGGTTCAAGACGGTCAGAGGCGCGACTAGTTGGCTGAAATTACAAATGAAACGTCGGTAAAAATTGGCAAATCCCAGAAATCTCTGTAGGGCCTTACGAGAATCTGGACTTGGCCAATCTACCACAGCCTTAACCCTTTCAGGATCCATACGCACTCCCTCAGTCGAAATGATGTACTTTAAAAAAGGAACAGACTGTGTGTGAAAAGCGCATTTTTCCGCCTTGACAAAAAGCCTCATCTGACATGCTGCACATGTTCCTGGAGAGATGAAGAAAAAAATCAATATGTCATCCAGGTAGACATATATGAACTGATAAACCATATCTCGCAACACATCATTGACGAGTGCTTGGAAAACTGCTGGCGAGTTAGATAACCCGAAAGGCATGACGCAGTACTCAAAATGGCCTCTAGGGTTGTTAAAAGCAGTTTTCCATTCATCCCCCTTCCTGATGCGGACCAAATGATAAGCATTATGTAAATCCAATTTCGTGAAGAACGGATGCTCCCTGCAACCTCTCGAAGGCTGAAGACATCAACAGCAAAGGATAAGTCTTCTTTACCACGATGCTGTTCAGCCCCTGGTAGTCAATACAAGGTCTAAGCGATGAACTCCATTGTTAGAGAATCAGAAATATATTTCTCCATAGCCTCCCTTTGTGGAGGAGAAAGCGAATATAATTTGCCCTTAGGCGGAGTCTTACCTGACATCAGGGACGTGCACAGACATTTTGAGGGGCAGGGGCTCAAGTGAAATAAAGGGCACTTCTCATGATTATGTATATTTTTTTCTTTTTTTTTTTAACAAAAAGTATATATATTAACGCAATTCTGACTTCCTTTTTTAAAAAAAATATTAAAAAAGTTAATTAATTTTATCTTCCTCAAACTCACGCATATGTTTAATTTTCAAAAGATGTCTACAAAATAATCAGTTCACACAGACACCATGGTCTCTTTAGTAGTCTAGGTTTATAGAGCACCAAAGGAAGCCATTACACAATGTGCATGTTTTGAAAACATTTAATTACACATTAATTACAAATGTGTTAAAATGCTAAAAACAAAGTTGTGACTGCTGAGTTAGCGCTACATGCCAATAAATGCTATATCATATGCTAGCGTTTAGCTGATTAGTTGTTAGTTGTTACTCAAAATGTATTTTTGTCTGATAAGGGCTCAAAATATAAGGTCTGTTTACTAATGTGAGCTTCTGGCATGAGCCTCAGAGCAGAGCTCAACATTATTATTCATGACCCTTTCAAATAGTGCAAAAATAGACCATTTCATTCAAATGACAAATTCTAGGGTTGTAAATGGACATGTAAAAACGTTTCTGGATAAGTTTTGCACTTAATAAAGCAACATACCTTCTATGTAATTGTCAAAAAACAATTTAACATATTATGACAACACATCCTATGGCACCTTTAATCTTAGGTTTCATATTTATGAGGGTTACACATGTCAGAAACAACAAATATAGATTAGGCCTATTTTATTTGTATTTTATATTTAACTTTTTTGTGATGTCAGTGAAAATTCAGACTGAGCAAGTAAAATACTGAACCATCAGATTTCTTCCCAATCTACTCCAGCACTCCAGTATAACACATTATACTTATTTAACAGCCATTACAAAAAACGCAAACAAAAAAGCTTACTACTGTAGTTAGCAATTGTATTATTGTTTGTGCTTTATTATTTTATGAGCAGTCTATTTAAACTACATACACTACATTGTTAAAAGTTTGCAACTCTTCAGGTTAATATGGGATTGCTGTGGAAAACAATGTTCCTGAATCGTTATGTGTAACAACGTGTCCCATATTTTGTGCATAAAACTGTTAATATAAGAATGCTTTCTTCCTCACACACTTACCAATAGCCTGCCTGCATAATCATGCACATAATCGCGTCTCGTTCAGGGCAGGCTGAGCTTTGGCACTTGAAGCGCGAATGATGCAGCACAAGTGTAGACAAACCAATCATAAAGCTATGTTAGTTAGAGAGGCGGGACTATGGAAAGGTAAAGCCAATCATATTAGCGATGTGAATTTTGGAGGCGGGACTCATCTGTTAACCGTTTGTGTGCCACAAATAGCGCTATTTTTCTTTACATAAGAGTTTAAATCTTATTTAAATGATTCCTGAATAAATTCATGTTAAATTAAATAAGCAACAAGTAAAAAACAAAAGAAACAGACAGACATCAGTGGTTATATGAATAAAGATTATATATATATATATATATTTTTTTTTTTTTTTAAAAAGCACCCCAGAAAAAAAGGGCACTTTCTCTCCAGGAATAAAAAGGGCACTTTCTCTCCAGGAATAATAAGGCCAGGTGCTCAAGCCCCTTTGATGTCTATGTGTGCACGTGCCTGCCTGACATTAATTCTATTGCACAGTCATAGGGACAATCCGGAGGAAGAGAAGCAGCACGAGACTTACTGAACACTTCCTTCAGATCATGGTACACCCCGGGCACGTTAGACAAATCCACTGCCTCCTCCTAAACATAGACTGAGACACAGAAGAACAAGCAGACACAAGACAAGATTTATAACATTCATCACTCCATGACAGAATAGTCTTATGGCGGCAGTCCACTTTAGGGTTGTGACGGGTAAACCAAGGGTGTCCAAGAACTATGGGTGTGAGGGGTGAATCAATGATGTAGAATGATATGTTCTCGGAGTGATTGCCAGATGTGATGAGTAGGGGTGGCACAGTCCATGAAAAAAATCCGAACCGTTCGGTTCGCTTGTCTCGGTTCGGAGCGCGTGTGTGCCGCACGGTTCAGCAGTTCATGGCATGCGCAATGTAGTCTCATTCCCTGTATGTGACCTCAGATAGCGTGTTTTCCTTTCGCGCGAAAGAAGAGGTAACTGGTTTGGAATATTAAGTACTGCAGGTTATGTTATGTGTAGAAATGGCAAGTGGGTGAGAAAAGGAAGTCGCCCCCAGTTGGAGGATGCGCCAGCGTCGTATAAGTTTGGTGTGTGGAAACATTTTTATTTCATGTTACTTTTGATGACAGCGGAAATAAAACAATAGATTGAACTGCAGTCTATGGTGTGCTCGAACAGCCACAGGAGTTCGCCTTCTCTCCGACCATTTATCTAATCTGAGGTACTGAAAGTTTTACGTCTTTTCGTATTCAGCGCTATTTTTAGCCTTTCATTGATACAATTAAAGCGGCTGATTTCCACGTAGTTTCATTTTGCTAGCGTGTGAAAGTTGCGCGATCTTATTTCAGAAATTTCCCCTCAAAGTAATCAGGACAGAAGTGGTAAAAAGTGGACAAAAGAGACGGATGTAAATATTACAGGTGCAAAGGTTATGTTTCTCTCTCGTCCACATAATCTCTCAGTATTAAAGCAGCCTCTCAGTGATAAACCTAAGAGCTACACTGAAGTTGGCATTTTAATAAATGCAAGTTATCTTTGTGTGCTAAAAATGCACACAAAGTTTATGTAGATGGCAATACACATTCTCTTTTTTGCCAAATAAATGAAAAGCATGTTGAAATCATCAATGTCTAGGGCCCTATAAAATCCGTTTTATTTTTTCCCAAATTCCGTTTTATTTTTTCCCAAATTCCGTTTTCTCCGTTTTAATTTTTGCAAATTCCGTTTTATCCGTTTTAATTTTTGGCAATTATATTTTTTACCCTTTACTGTTATTTTAGTCATAAAAAGAGTATGCCTTTTAATGTTAATGATTAAAATGTAAATGATTTGGGGAAAAACTGGATAACAGGATTACTTAATGATTATAAAAATGCATTTACACACGCACATACACACGCGCGCACACACACACACAACTCAATTCAATGCATTGTTTAGTGTTGTTGCAGGAGGCTACAACAAGGTGTCAAAGCAGTGGTGCCTTCAGAAGTGCCTTAAACACATCAATCCAGTGGAATGCGATCCATATTTTATACACAATCGCTTGAAATGCATATAACTTTACAAACATACACAGGATAGTGATCTGACTTATGACAGCATGAGCACGCAGCTCTTTGCACGTGCGAGCGAAAGAGAGAGAGCGGCGCCATGATGCAGATGATTATATTTCAAATGCGAGGGATAGTTAGTTTGCCTCAGCTCACTTGAAATGCATAAAACTGAACAAATACATGAGGATTTGTGTTCGCACTTCGGACAGATGCGTGAGCGCGTGCACGTGTGAGAGGTGCAGTGAGACAGACGTGGATGAGAGAGTGCATGTATCTTTGCGCTCACCGTGAACAGAGTGTTGACAAAACTTACAAAATAACAGTTCTACGGTCACATAAAAGTCATGTGAGACCTGCTCGGAACTAAGTGCTTAGCGTCGAATTTCTTAATTTTTTCGCGGACGAAAGCAGAGTCTTGGAGAGCCGCTTCGCCATGGTTTTGGAGGGGGTCTGAAACGACGGGAGGGGGCGTGTCGCCCAGATTTACTTCCCCCGGTCTGCATTTCCCCCAGACATACGTTCGTCTCCCACAGAAAAACATAATTTTATTCAAAATATGTAAAATTCCGCAAAATTCCGCGTTAATACTAGATTCCGTGTTAATTAGCCAATTCCGCGATTCCGTCCGCGATTCCGTGATCGCGGAAATTATAGGGCCCTAAATTTCTTCCTTCTTGCTCTATCAAAATCTCATCTGGCTTTCCTCAGAGATGGTCCCAATAATGTGTTTAAAGTCAAATTCAGTTTGTGCATGATTACATGATATAACTTTTTTTTATACTGTATCCTAAATTATGGATAATTAATACATTAATAAGATAATACATTTCTGGAGTGTTAAAAATTTAAAGAAAAAATAACAACAAGAACCGTACTGAACCGAGAACCGTGACCATAGAACCGTGATACGAACCGAACCGAGGGTTTTGTGAACCCTGCCACCCCTAGTGATGAGTGTGATCTTTTCAGTGGTGAGTGAGATGGTGGGTAGTTCCTGGCCATTAAGTGCGTGCACTGCAATCTTATGTGTGAGTGGTCAGAGGGAAATCTGAAGTCTGTGGGCTAGTGACTGATCCATGAAGTTACCTTCAGCCCCAGAGTCCAACAGTGCTTTGCCGTCCTGGTTGTGAACTGACCATTTCAGCCTTACCGAAAGGAGCATAGCGTTAAATGAGGTCTTTTCGGCGGAAATCCCACCCGATAGTAGCCCCATGCTTACTATCGGGCTTGACCTTTTACCGGGCAGTTGTAAGCGAAGTGGCCAGTCTTCCCACAGTAAAGGCAAAGGCCCTGGGATCTCTGCCTTTCCTTCTTCTCCCGTGAAAGCCGAGCTCGCCCCACCTGCATGGGTTTCGTGGTCGTGAGTGGGGCTGACCATGTCTCCGCTTTTGGCGCGTGGACCCTCCGCTCTTACCACCATGACTTGTCTCTCCACTCTGGCCAGCCGTGCATCAACGCGTAGTGCCAGTTCGATTAGTCCATTAAGAGAAGTCGGAAGATCCATGGCGTGGATCTCCTGATGATGGGTCAGCCAACCCATGCAGGAACATGTCCCAATGTGCCTCCTCGTTCCACTGATACTCCGCCGCTAGGGTGCGAAACTGAATAGAATTATTCAACACGGATCCCTCTCCTTGCTTTAGTTCGGCCAGCCGTCTGGCCGCCTCTCTACCCGCAACGGCGCGATCGAACACGCGCCTCATCTCGGCGGATAGTGTCTGGAACGACGCTCAGCATGGATCCTGGTTCTCCCACACTGCTGTTCCCCAGAGTGCCGCTTTCCCAGTTAGTAGAGTCAGGACAAACGCCACCTTGGACTGCTCCATGTTGAATGTCGTGGGTTGCAAGGAGAAATGCATAGAACAATGCGTCAGAAAAGCTCTGCAGAAATTTGGCTCACCAGAATATGACTCGGGCACAGGCAGATGAGGTTCCGACTGGGAAAGGGCTTCCGGTGGTGTGGGAGGAGCCGGAACTTGCAGAAGTTGTAATTGCTGGGTGAGCTCTGACACCTGCACCACCAAAGCCTGCACAGCGCGACCATCTCGCTGAGATTTCTCTCCTGAGAGTCCATACGTTGAATACTGCTGCGAAGGAATTCCTCCAATGAAGACGGTTGGTTACTTGCTGCTTCCATGACGTGGTCAGATCGTTCTGTCATGAAAACACAAGCGGAAGCAAATGCAAGTAATGATAGTTTATTGAACAATGAGCAAATGAAAATGACAGTCAGTATAAGGCTGGTGGTGCAGGGGCTTCGATGGTCAGCGTGAAGGCGAGATGATGACAGCCAGACGGTGAACAATCCACTGAAACACGAAACAGGAATCCAAACACCGAACGAGAAACACGACCTCAACATACACACGGTAGACGCCACACACGATCTGACAATGGAGATAAGAAATTAGTGAGATTTTAAAGGGAGAGATGATCAACTGCAGCTGATGATGATGAGTGGAATCAGCTGTGGCTGGTAAGCTGATGACAGTATCGCTTACACACACGCCCACAAACACATACGTACATGTCCCAACACAAACACTAGATGAGAAGGAAACAATGCATTTGTAAACCGTGACAATAGGAGGGAAGAAGAGCTATTTTAATATTAAAAAACACAATATTTCTGTAAATGTACTGCTAAATTCTATTATTTATTTTATGTTTATGAACCATTATGCATTTTTTACCACCCGGTAGTGTTTATGTTTTGGTATATTATGGATTTATTCAGTCACGGTATTGACTTTCATAATTCCATCTGTGTTATTCCATAGTTTTGATCAATTTGCTAGTAATATGTGGGAAAATATTAATAAGTCAAAGTGACATTAAAACTTTTTAATGGTAGTATTCAATGTTACATACTGTAACAGGGTACCCCCAGGATTGTTAAACCTAAATTCAAGGCTTTTTAATACCACTTCAAATGAAATTTAATACCTACATCGCACCCATTCGGGTAGAATAAATCATTTTAAATAACGTAATATACCTCAAATAATAAGGCCCAAATGGCCTAACCCTTATCTTTACCCAACAATCAAAACCAACAATCAAATAGATTTAATAGATTTAAATGTACATTTATTGTAAATTCGAGAACGTTTTTCTGTGAACACGCGAGAATGCTTTCCCGCGCGTGGATAGTGTTCTGCGCGCTCGCTAAGATGCTTTTCCAAACATGGATAGTGTTCTGCGCTCGTATCTGTCGCTCGCGCGTGGTTTTTGTGCACGCAAGTTTTGTGTCTGAATTAACAGCATATAAATCTATTGATCATTTGAAAAATTAAGACCTCCGTGAAAAATTCAAGACTTTAAGGTGAAATTCAATACCTTTTAAGGCCTTAACATGGGAAAATGAAATTCAATACTTTTTCAAGACTTTTAAGACTCTGCGGGTACTCTGTGTAAGAAAAATTTATATTACTGATCTTATTGCATAGCAAGCTATATGGTGATATATTAAATACTAGACATTTAATTATATACATAATATACTCATAACGATGTGACACAGCAGCATACATACTTTTATCTTTACTCCTCATCTTTCCCGTTTTCTAACGTGGCCACCTAATGGCTTAAGTCTATTTTTCTCATCCATAATTCAATTTGTGTTACATTATATCTCCTGTTCTCCTTCCATGTCAATGTTGGGAGCTAGCTATGACTTGATGCGAACTAATCTCGCACCTGCTCGTACTTCTGACGGCTCTTCTCTGGGCAAACACCAATGCCAAACACATTAATTGTCACAGGTCGGAGCGGACCACCGATACCATGAGTCGCGCCCCTTCCTCTGGTTCCACCCCAAAAGAGTTCCCGGAACACCCCAATGAACAGACAGACATGTAATGTAAAATATTAACTTAATTAAAATCTTTGATAGTCCCAAGTAGCCTCCGTCTGAAGCCAGTCGGGTCCAGGCCGGATAGAAGACCACACACAGGGGAGCAAGCAGAGCTAGGCACGTTCTCTTCAGCAGGCAAAGAGTGGAGGGAGAAAGGTAACACACTGAGGAGTATGCAAGGCTTCCTGCGGGTAGGTGTATGTGACTTGACACTTCGGGTTACCAGGGAGTATAAAAGGCGGCTCAGCTCTTCTTCAGGTGGGTAAGTATACGGGACTCAACACTTCTTCAAGCAAGTAAGTATGCAAGACTTAAAACTTCCTCTGTTAGGTAAGTATACAGGGCTTTAGCCCTTCTGCTTGCAGGCGG
This sequence comes from Paramisgurnus dabryanus, assembly GCF_030506205.2. Lineage (NCBI taxonomy): Eukaryota > Metazoa > Chordata > Actinopteri > Cypriniformes > Cobitidae > Paramisgurnus > Paramisgurnus dabryanus. The sequence continues at coordinate 40,017,286 of NC_133346.1, read as the reverse complement.
TGGAGGTGAGAGGGAACAAAGTGATATACAGGTAAAGCTACAGGTCTTTAGCCCTTCTTGGCTTACAGGTGGGTATACAGGTAAGGATACAGAGCTTTAGCTCTTCGGCTTACAGGCTGGTGGCGGTGAGAGGCTTCAAACTCCTATTCCGATGGCTGAGCGTAGCATCATAGCATGAACTGATATCTGGAAACACTCAACAATAAAGCTGCTAGACATAAAGACAGCAGGAGGACACTTCCACGACAGTATACAGGTAAAGGCACTCCTTATACTGAAACAAGACACAATAGTTGAGGCCGACTCTTACTTCAACAGCCACAGCACCACCACAGGACAATGAGGAAGATCGCCCAGTCCCCCAGTCTTAGACATGGGTTGGAACACTACTAGACACTAGCCCACTGCTCTTCTCAGGCAGAGCTCCTCCTCAGTCTAGACTCGAGATTGATCACTGCAACACTGATGAAGTCACTGCACAGCATTTTCCCATGTGTAAATGTTCAAAAATTACCCACCACACTCCACACGTTAATGGTAATATAAGGCCGGAGTGCTGGCCGTCAGTGCAATTAGGCGTGAAGCAGACACAGGTGATACTGCATTTACGGGCTGGGGACTCCTTTTTCCTCCTTCACTATCTCCAAGATGTCGAACTGTCCCTTCAAATGTCCACCTTCACTTCTCATAACACAAGACAAACATTAGAGAGCATAACCAACCAGATCAGCTTATCTCTTCCAGTGCACATATAAGCAACCTTCGGTCTTCGTATCCTCCAAACATCCAATATCCACTCCGAATCAAACCACACAGCCATGAAAGCACAATACAGATAGACTTGGCACTTAGCTCTTTCATGTCTGATGTGTAGACCTCTGTGGGCTGTTTACATTTATCCAACTCCTTCGTGAAGATAACTCCTTTTCGATGTGTAGATGTCCTTCCACCACTGCCTGTTTATCCAAACACTCGTTCTCATCCCCCCCCCCTTACGCATCGATCCCAGCGGACTCATGGAGCACACTTCCTGCTTCTAAAACAGCCCTTTTATAGGTCCTCCTTCTCTATGACCCAATCGCCGATCGCCACACTCTTCTCTCACATCTGATGCATATTTCCTGTGTAATCACTGCCCGGAGTCGACCGGAACCGGCTGGGTGTTACACCAAAATTGGCCCGGGCGGCCCAGACGCTGCCAACACTTTAGTTCCGCCTGTAAATAGTCACCTCGTGACATCTTGATTGCATGGTGACAATGATATGATTTGACGCGAGGTACAGATGAGCAATTTAAATCTGCATTCGCGCAGCTCATGGTTGGTTCAAGTTACAAAAGAAGCTATGGAAGGAAGAAGTGCCTTTAACACGGGTTTTAACACGTTACATGTAAACGGCCACAGGACGCCATAATGTAACTGTTATATCGAAATATCGGAAATGCGTTTTGAAACCATATCCACACGTCCTGGAAATACGAGTTTAGAAAGAAGCACTATAATAAGTGTTTCCTTTCTTTAATGTACTGTTAGCTATACAAGCTTGATGTTAACTTCAGTAACAATATCTAGCTAAAAGTACCGTTAGCTAATCATATTTCACCGGAGCTTTTGCCGGCGAACGTTGTGTTCTCTAGCTGTGTTTAATGACTCATGTCAACAAAGCTCCTGGGGCCCGTTTCAATAAGGAGGTTCAACCAACTATGAGTTTAAACTTGAACTCTGAGTCGACTTACTCTGAGATAGGAAACTCTGAGTTTTCGGTTACAGAACAGCTGATTTGAGTTAGTTCAATCGACTCTGAGTAGGTTGACTCTGAGTTAAGCGCGTGCACAGCCACAATGAAAAGCCATCATCAATGGATCTCAGATATTACGATTTACCATGGCAACAGCACGTGGCAAAGAGGTCTTAATCCTTTTTACTACTAAAACTGAAAGTGTTGCTGCAAGTGTACAGCACCTACGAGCATATATTTTAAAGAAAAAAATTGTTGGAAATTGCTATTCTAGTTAATGTGTACATTTAATTTTTCATCACGGTAAAAATATCAGAAGTACATAAACTAAGGACTTTACGTTATTATTTAATATTTTAATGCAGATGCAATCCCATGGACAAAAAGATGACAGCAGCTCAGCTAAAAATGAAATTAGGCATTATACTTGGGCATAAAAAGGCTACAAACCATACAAATGTTTGTCATGAATAAAACAGAATATACACCAAGCCGGTATTCGAACTCATGTTGTCAACGGTACGTCTGCCCAAACGGCGCACAGCGCTACCCACTAGACCAGCGATAATGATGAATAGACTTACAAGAAATGTAAAGGCAGCTATTCAAGATGTAAGAGCACGGCCACAAAGACTGATATTATTAATGTAAGGATATTTATATATCTAAAATGACTGCAAAGAAAAATAATACCGCTCACCTAAATGCAGATGCATATGACAAAAATTCACTCGGGATCTCAAAATCCTCTCGCAAAATAAATTTAACTTCCTACAAATAAATGCAGCATCATCATCTACAGGTTTTTGTGTTAAAGCACTTTAAATTTGAGTCACTTAGACGGTCTCTGCACCTAAATATATCAAATTAGCTTTACTAGTCATTTCAATATACAGTTTAATTTTTTTGTTTAAATTTAAGTGTAATTTATAAAATATATAAAGCACTAAGGTAAAATGATTTGCACTGGCAATTTGATGCTTAATTAAATACAGCTAAAAAAATTATTTTACAGTGTATGTAATAAAAATGTGCGCAATGAATGAATGAACAAAAGCAACTAACAAGATTAAACACCGCTACTCCTTTAAAAATGGGGAGGGGACTGCCATAAACTCTGAGTTTACAGGATAAAACCTGCTCCCGACCAGGTTAGGTTCAGAGAGTATGTTACTCCGGAAACAGACTCTGAGTACAAGTTACCTCTCCTTCTGAAACAGGCTTGACTTACCCCGCTGTCTCAGGTTTAACCTACCTCTGTCACGACACGGGACGGGAGTCAGGACGCAAACGCAGAGTTCAAAATATAAATAACATTTAATAATAAAATGGGGAAACAAAAACACGAGGAGTAACAGGGTAGCAAAAACATAGTAACATCCAGAACAAGTAACACAGGAAACAGACATGGTAAGCAATGACAATGATCCGGCGATGAGTGTGACAGAAACACTGGTATAAATACACAAAGACTAATGACACACAGGTGGAATGAATGATGTGATAATTAACAAGTGTCCAGGGGTGTATTCCAGAAAGCTGGTTATGTGGCTTACCCGGGTAAGTTTAGGAGTAAGTAAGCGGATAACCTCTGCTTTCGGTTCCAAAAACGGAGGTAACTTTTGGGTTATGTAAGTAACCATAGCAACTGACTCTCTGAAGATAACCTGCTCCGGAGCAGGTTATGTTGCAGGGTAAGTTCATTTTAGTTAATAAAACGAGGCTTCGGAGGAAGTCTGCGCATGCGTGCACTTATGACGAGCGTACAGCGGGCGTGGAAGCATATATTTTGCATAATATTACAATGTTAAAGCATTTATTTTATTTTATTATATTTACAGTCGCGAATATTTATTGCTGTCTTAAAAAATGTGTGATATGAAATTTTTTTAAAGAAACTATTTTTTTAATAACATGGATTGTTATTGGTGATTGGACTAATTACTATAAATTTTATTATTAATTAAATTTAATTAAAAATTTATTCATATTTGTGTTCGGACTAAATACTATACATTTAATCATGTTCATTAGTAATATATCTCCAAATATCAGTGGATGTATGAAACATAATTCCATCAGTTAATTAATGTTAACAATAAAGTACATTTCCATATCAATTTTGTCAATTCATAAATAACCTCATCTTTCACTTACTAGATAATTTGAGATGAATCTAAAGTTATAATAAATGTGTGTGCAAATACATTGTCATTAATGAATCTTAACCTATGTTACTTAAGTGACAATGTGGCAATGTTACAGTAAATGGATATAACAAATAGAAACACATGATGCCTATCATAATAATAATTACTGAGGGATAGAAGTTACCCCTGCCTGCAGTCTCTGATAGGCATGTGCATCTGACCTGGCCCACAGAATGACACCCATGAAGCACAGGCATGATTTAACACTGACCCACATAGTGACACAGGTGAAGCACAGACTTCATTAGGTGAAACACCATTGAATCACAGACATGGCATAGTGCTCAGAGATTTTCTATTATATCAGTTAGAATCATGTACACAATGAAATGAAATTATAAATATATATTTCATAGTATAATATTTATTTCTTAAACATGCACTTCAGATCCTTAGCCCTCTCTCTACATTTGATCTATAGTTGGTGTTTTTCTAAATCACCTTTATTTCTTTAAAATTGACCTTTTGTAGCTGCTTTCCTGAGCTATCATTTTTGAGCAAAGGGAAATTGAGATATTTGCATATATTAGATGATACAGGACATATATTACAACATGTTACTATTGACACTAATGTAACATTTCTATTCTCCAATTCTGTCACAGCAGATCCTAATCGTCCAATGCAAATGAATGATCATTCTTAGTGTAGTGTAATGAAAAGCATTACACAACATTATTGAAAATCTGTAAGGACTGTAAGGAAGCTTTACAATTAAAAGAGGGTGCATTAATCTATCAGCTATCAGTAAATGTTAAAAAAGATGGTGACACAGTGTCATACAAGGAAAGTCCTAAAACTAAACAGGGTCACCCAAAGGAGCAGAAGTAAAATAAGTACAATATAGTGAATATTATCATAGTGCATTTTATGCCTACACAATACAATCATATCTAAAAAAAAAAAAAAAACTTTAAATAAGCCTTATGATGTATTTGCACTTTATGTGCCACAACTCTTATGAAATTAACCATGGTTTTATTGGTGTATAGTTGTAGTAACCATGTTTTTTTGTGCATTGATTACTATCAGCAGAACCATGGTTTTACTATACTAACCATCGTTTAACTATGTTTTTTTGAAAACCATGGTTATTTTGTGGTTACCATGGTTTTACTGTAACCATGTTTTTTACTGTAGTAAAACCATTGTTACTTTTCACAGGGGAAAATATATTCATAATTCATATGTTTACAATCATATATAAAATCTATGATTATTTTGACTATATTAATTATTTTAGATTGTTTTAGATTATTTTAAATAAAATTGTGTGTATTTTCGTTGAGACACATATAATATTGGACTTAAATGGGGTAAAATGGGTTCGTATTAATTATTTAATTAATTAATTTGATCTGTTTTGTAATCACGCACTTCTAAGCCGATTATAAAACGTTGATTTTGCCAGAAAATATTAGTTTATAATGTTATTTCTCATTTAAAAACTTTTAAGTTCTCTGACGTTTCCATGGTGACTCGTGAAATCTGCGATCCATTGACAATGCCTTTATGTTGTTACCGTGAGCGCGCGTTAACTCTGGGTTACTTACAGCGAGTTGATTGACCTAACTCTTAAACTGTGTTTTGGAACCGACATACCCCGAGTAAGCAAGTTTGGGGTTGATCAACCCAAAGTTCGGGGTTAATCTGATGGTAAGTTAACCCTGCTTTCTGGAATACACCCCAGGTGATGACAATATAGAACAGACACAAAACATGACACGGATCACCGTGACATAACCCCTCCCTCTACGAGTGGCTACCAGACACTCACATAAACACAAAACAGAAACAAAGTCTGGTAGCGAGAGTCCAAGGGAGGGGTGGAGGGCTTGGGGACCCTGGCAAAGCCGGCAGCCGCCGGGATGAGACCAACAGAACGGTTGGCCGGACTGCGCCAGGAGAACCGGAGCGATCGCTCCGAGAACCGAGGCAGACGAATTACCCCCCTCCTGGGAATCGTCGACGATCAGATGCCCCCGGAAATCTTCTCCCATCCCCTCGCGGAAACGGAGACCCTCGCTCGGTAGCCACCCCGGGGAAATGATCGGGCGTGGTCCGTTCTGGATCCCCCTGCGAGCAGGATGGTGGTCCTCCGAGGGACCGTCGACGACGACTCAACCGTTGGGGGACCGCCTGGGCCGATCCTCCTCCCGCAGGAGCGAGCGATCGCTCACGGTGGTCCCCAAGAGACATCAGGGCTGATGGGGAATGAACCCCGATGTCACTACTCCCCCTCGACGAAAACTCCTGGGGAGCCGCCCTTTGTGAACTCGCTGCGTCCAATAATGGCCGGATCATTTTGTCACGACACGGGACGGGAGTCAGGACGCAAACGCAGAGTTCAAAATATAAATAACATTTAATAATAAAATGGGGAAACAAAAACACGAGGAGTAACAGGGTAGCAAAAACATAGTAACATCCAGAACAAGTAACACAGGAAACAGACATGGTAAGCAATGACAATGATCCGGCGATGAGTGTGACAGAAACACTGGTATAAATACACAAAGACTAATGACACACAGGTGGAATGAATGATGTGATAATTAACAAGTGTCCAGGTGATGACAATATAGAACAGACACAAAACATGACACGGATCACCGTGACAACCTCTCATTTTGAAACTGAAAACTCAAGAGTTTCCCTTATTTCAGGGTCAACATACTTTTAGTTTTTTTTTATCGAATCTGCACGATTCACGTGGGTCACCTGTTTTGGCTTCAAAACGGCGAATTTCGCCCGAAAGGTGAGGGATTTTCATGCCTGAAAGCCTCACGTATTTTAAGATATGGCAGTGCAAGTTGTTTGAAGTTTTGACAGCTCTGACATTTATTATAGCCTAGGACTTATGAAAATTAACCATGGTTTTTACTACAGTTAAAAAAAACACAGTTGTTAAAAAAAACACATGAATTATGTAGTAATTCTATAGTTACCACACAGAATATTCAGTGATTTACTGACCAGGGACAGATTGACAGGTGCTCTGCATGTGGAATACAGCACCTACAATACAGACATCCTCCCACCGACACGGGACAACAGGTCATCACGTTGTGATTGGTTGAGACAGAAGTATCGCTGGAAGAGACTATCATCCAGGGGGGAGCTCCTGGCGGAGTTGGTGAAACTCACCAAGCTGGGTGTGCCTCTGAAGGATTTGATGGAACCGGATACAGCACTGAACAAGTCTATACGATTTTCAGGCTTCCAAATTACATAAAGCACAGATGATAAGACTGTATGATTTACCTCAAAATTAGAGCCATTCATTTGAAGAGCAAAATAATTAGGGAAATTGGAATAATTTATCATTATTAGGCGACAGGAGAACCCAAGAGTCTAATAAAAAAGTTAATTTACAAGAAACTATGACAGATGCACTTACCGTATTTTCCGGACTATAACTCACACTTTTTTAATAGTTTGGCGGGTCCTGGAACTTCTAGTCCGGTGTAACTTATACGTCAAAATTATTTCATATGAACCAAGAGAAACCATTACCATCTACAGCCGTTAGAGTCCACTCTATGCTGCTCCTGTATTTATGTAATTTAATGGATTCATTGATGTGGAATGACTTTGGTACCTTTTTGAACTTGATTTGGCTTGTCTGGTTAATTTAGCCTATTCAGCCTCCCAGGTATGTTCTGTATGCTATTGTGTATTGTGTAAATAACTGTTTATGTTACTTTAACATGTACAGACACCTATTCAGCCTGCTGTTCTGTGCTTTGTTTAGTTAAATAACTTGCCTTTCCAGATTAAATGTCTGTTCTTCAACTTGGATTTTGTGAAATTATTTTCTATATATATATAGTCCAGTGCGATATGTTTTTTTTTCGTCTTCATGATGCATTTTTGACTTGATGCAACTTATGGTCCGGATGATACGGTACATGGTTTTGTATCTAAGCTCATCATTTACAAATATCTAAAAAGGAAAATGTGAAAAAGGCAACATTATAACCATCAAAAAACAATGTTACATCAGAGTGGGTGGTGAATGGGTTGGTCAGTCTGATTCAGATACTATATAAATGAAAGAACAGTAAGGAGATCAGATCAAACTCTTTACAGGAGGAGACTTTACTGATGACCTATGAGACAGAAGATCATGAGACTCAATACTGCTTTCCTGCCATTAACTCATCATGCATCAAGACAAAACGCTCCACATATGAATACAATATTATGTATGTGTTTTTTTCATTGCTGTCAGTATGGACTGTGTTTCTGAATTTGCTGGTGATCATCTCCATCTCTCACTTCAAGAAACTTCACACTCCAACCAACATGCTCATTCTCTCTCTAGCTCTGGCAGACCTGTTTGTAGGACTTATTATAATGCCGTTGGAGGCGATTAGGTTGATTGAAACATGTTGGTACCTTGGAGACACTATCTGTAGACTGTTTTTAATCATCTTGGACATGTTCCTCTGTACATCTTTGAGTAATTTAGTTTTAATAGCTGTTGACCGGTATGTGGCTGTGTGTCACCCTCTACTGTACCCACAGAAAATAACAACGACTAGAACAATAATAATTATCTGTGTTTGCTGGTTCTGCAATTCAGTTTATGCCATTTCAATTTTTATAACTACCTCACAAAGAAAAAACACATGTTATGGAGAATGTATACTTATGCCTACTTTTGCACTGATAATCACTGACCTGTTCCTGTCTTTCCTGTTTCCTTGTATCGTCATTATAACTTTATATTTGAGAATCTTTTATGTGGCACATCAGCAGGTTAAAGTTATAAACTCTCTGTTGAGAAGTGGAAAACATCTAACAGAAAGTTCAGTCAGGAGGAAATCTGAGAGCAAAGCCGCTCTGACATTAGGAATCATTGTGACTGTTTATCTGTTTTGCTGGATTCCCTATTATAGCTTAACTTTAACATCAATCACAAGAATTATTACTGTTATATCCTATTTCATGTTATGGATGTTGTATATTAATTCAGCTCTGAATCCTCTCATCTATGCTATATTTTACCCCTGGTTTAGAACGTCAGTTAAACACATCCTAAATCTATCCAAAATATTTAAAACATCATAACTGCTATTGTATTTGTTCATTATTATAATAATTAAGGTTCTGGATTTACTAGCATTGTTCAATGTATTGGTAAAAAAGGCATTCTTTGTGAATTTATATTTTATGTTAATGTCACATCCATAATGTTCTGATTGAACTAAGGGAACACACATACTGATAATAATGTATAATGTACACTGTACTGCACTGTAAGTTGTTTTGGATAAAAGCATCTCCAAACTGTGTAAATGTTTATGAAAACTGCAGTCCATATAATTATAGACTACATGTAAAGGTACTAATTAAAAAACAGATGATGTGTATCCTTAAATGTTTAGCCTTACTACTTAATTTACTTAAAATAATTAATAAACTTTTACTAATTAATTATTTTTATGTCCATAAATGACTGTTGGCTTACCGAACATTTCTCACATGACCGTGCAAGACATGACACTGACCTGCATTAAAAAAACTATTGCATCAGTCTGTCAATCTACTTACATGTGAGTTTGTTTCACACTTTTAATGATGCTTTGGTGGATTATCTTTGGATCCAGCATATAGGTGTTAACAAGACCCTTAAGACCCTGCACACATTTTGAATTTCAAAGTATCACAAAAATATTGGCCTTCAGAGTTTACTGTAATTGATTTCTTAGATAGGTAATTTATGTCTTGATCCTGTCAGTATATGAGTAAATAACCAAGAGGTCAAAGAAGCAAAGATATTGTTATAGCGTTTATGATGAATAAGTCCACGCTACATTTCTTTTTAGTAGGAACATTTTTATTAAAAAGATCAAAATCCTGCCTCATTGCTCTATCAGACTGGCTACATGTATAAAACATAAGCATTAAACATTAAGATTAGAAAATGAAAGATTTGACAGCCTAAAACAGGAAAAAAACATGATGTTAAACACATTGTGATGTCTGTAAGTCAGTGATTTTTTGTTTTTTATTTTACTAGATGTTTGCAAAAACTTGTGCAATACACACATACAAAGAAATCAAATCACACATGTTGTCATAATACTCCTTGAGGTGAAGATGAAGTGAATACCCAAGTGCAGTTTATTAAACAAAACAAAGTAACAAGCACAAACATAAAACATGGCATGACATGATAACAGGAACCAACAGTAAGTACAATAACATTTAAACAAAGCTTGCCCTAAAATGGCCCCAGCAGCTTTGATTTTTGAACTTCACCAGGGCACCCAAACCATTGAGGATTATTTCCAGGGTTTTCTGTGTTTGAGCAACAAGTTAGACTTCAATGATGCTACTCTCAAATACATTTTCCGTTATGGACTTAAAAAGAAGATTTCCTGTTTGATGCCATGGGGTTTTGAGGTAAAGACTTTGTTGGAATTTATAGACACTGCATTATTGCTAGGTGGTTCTTGTTTTATTGTTGGAACTGTGGATGAGGAGCCCAACAGTCCCACAGTGAGTTCCACCTCTGAACCTCCACTAGTAGTGACTGTTCAGCCAGAGCCCACAACAGAGACAGCTGAAGAGACTACACCCGATGCACCTGAGCCAGTTCACAAGATTGTCACATCTACAGAGTCTCTGGTGAACTTCAGGGCCAGACTGCTAATTTCAAGTCTGGCAGACACTCCTCTGGTGTCAGTGCGGGCAGCTGGAGTTCCTAAACCGATTGTTTCCAGTTCTGTGGTTTCCATGGTGCCTGAGGTATGTACGCTGTCTGATGTGCTTTCTGTATTTGGCATGGCTCTGTGGTGTGTTTGGGTCTCCTGAGCCATCCACCATGCCTGTACCTGTTCACAAGATGGCCGCCACCATGTCTACAGCCAAAAGCTTACCTTGGTTGGACTCCTAAGTATTTTTGGGGGGGTAGGAAAGGAGGAGGCCGAGAGCAACAGCCAAGGCCCTCTGCTGCTCCACTGTCCCAGTCCGTCTCTGCACAACGGTCAAGGCCCCTTGCTACTCCGCTACCCCGGTCTGCCTCTGCACCCCGGTCCTGGCCCACCCATCAACAGTTGGAATCTAGGTTTCACAGTCCTGGCTCAACATTTTTCTACATTCTCTGTAGAAAAATAAAGGTCTTGGTCTTACCTTAAGCCAGTGGTTGCCAAACTTTTTCACTGGCCCCGCTTTTTTACAGAAAAATATTTTCAAGTCTCACTCATATATATATATATATATATATATATATATATATATATATATATATATATATATATATATATATATGAAGAGTTTGGTTCCAAAACGCAATAAATCCATTTTGACAAATTTCGGTAAAAACGTGTTTTCTATACCAAGAAAGTGACAAGATGAAAACCACTATTTTCTGTTACAAACTTTCACATAGCATCTTTAGGTTATAAAAACATAAGAAATTCAAATCCATAACTTGATTTTCAAAGATTTATTATAAAAACTAATTATTTTTTCCACAAAATGCAATAAATCCATGACAGTTTTTTATTTCAAAATGCTATAAATCTATTAAATCAATGTATAAATGTGCATTCATCTTTACCATTTTATATTTATTTAGTTGACTAGTGGTATACAATGATTAAAAAATAAACATTAATGGCATTAACCAAAACACTTACTTTGTTATAAGAACACATTGCTGCGGTTATATTTGACGTCGTCTCTTTACATTTTCACAGCGATCAGCTGTAAAATGTTTTGGTCCCGCTCGATTTTCGTTGACTTTGAGTAAAATAATGTAAAGTTTTCATAAGATCCTCTGGGGTCAATGTTTTAGCATGAGAAGCTTGATGCTGTCTGGAGAACAAGCAGCCGAGTGCCTCTCGCGGAAATTATTAGATCTTGATGGCTTACGTTTCTTTCCCGTCACAGAAAACCATCACAGGTTTAGCAATGCTATTAAAGTATTATTTTGTTTTGTTTGTTGATCACGAAGTACAAAGTAGATGAGGAAAATTAGGATTCCGTGTACTCAGCGCGCCGCCATGTTTGTTTACATTGCGTGAATGGTCCGCTGTAATATCAGGAATGGATTTATTGCGTTCTGTAAAAAAGGAGGAGTGGCGTTTGTCGCATTTTGGGAACAAAGGGAGAAAAGATGACAGAATATCACGGCGGGTATTGGATTTTGCGTTAAATTAATTATTTACTTTTAACTACTGACCTGATGTAATACTGATTTTGGCAGTAACTCATTTTTTTCAAAAATGACGTTTATTGCGTTTTGGAACAAAACTCTTCATATATATATATATATATATATATATATATATATGTATATATATATATATATATATATATATATATATATATATATATATATATATATATCCCTTGTTTGCAAATTCCTTATTGGATGTAAACAATGTAATTAATAGAATACTGCAACAGTGTGTGTGATCCTACTAAAAAAGAAGGAAGCATTAGATTATGATTCAGACTGAAACTGAACTAACAAACACAAAGTGGTTATTGCCTGGATGTATAATGGGAGTCACATAGCTCTCATTTTCATATTGCAGAAACAAACTTATTGTGAGATAAAACATGCATATAGATTGGACATAAACTAAAGATGAGACTTTGATGACATTGATGAAATACAGAATATGATTTAACATTTTCTGCATGATTTAAACCTCTGCGTGGTGTCTTTACAGCCTAACATGTTTCTACCTGTATTTCACAATGACGGTGAAACAAAAGATTATGGGTGTCAACAGGATGGTGCACAGGGGTGGCCAGAGCCACTGACCCTCTGCCCTCATCAACTGAGGTGCCCCTGTAATGACACGCTAGGAGACAGAAGCAGTTGCAGGTGAAACACAATTTATTGAACACACAAGGGGATAAATGACTGAATAAATGACCAGGCAGGAAAATGTCCAGTGTTGTTGGCAATGGTGGCGACAGACTACGGTGGTAAGTTGGTGACGGTGATGTTGGTGGCAGCGTTGGTGGAGTGGTGAGCAGTGGTGAAAACCCAGGCTGGACACAGGAACATCCACACGAAGACGACAGCTACAACATATATTCCAACTCGATGACACGGTAATCCAGACACGACGACACAGTAATCCAAACAACACGAGATGCAAACATAGAGTAAGGATCTGGCAGGGAACAGAGAGCTGAGTGAGTCTTTTATGGAGAGCATGTAATGATGAGCATCTGGAGCGAGACAATCAACACACAGGTGAATGGAATGACACTGATGAGCACATGGCAGAGCAGAGAGAAAACACACAAACACATAACACGGAGGAAACAATGGATTTCCTACCGTGACAGTACCCCCTCCCCTAGGACGTCACTTGACGTTCCCAGCCTGCTTTACCTGTTGATTGTAATTATCAATAAGGCGGTGATCCAATATGTCTCGAGCAGGAACCCACCTTCTCTCCTCCGGACCGTAACCTTCCCAATCCACCAAGTACTGAAATCCGCGTCCCCTCCGTCTAAAGTCCAGAATACGGTTAACCGAATACGAGGGTTCCCCATCTACGAGACGAGACGGGGGAACGGGGCAGGCGGATTAAGACGAGAGTAAATCACGGGTTTAATTTTGGAGACATGAAACGCGGGATGAATCCTCCTGTATGCAGGAGGGAGGTTAAGGCACACTGTTACCGGATTAATGATTTTGGTAACAGCGAATGGGCCAATAAATTTGGGAGCAAGTTTATTCAATAGGGAATGCATCGGAATGTTCTGGATAGAAAGCCACACTCTTTGATCGACCGGTGGCGTTCGGCCTTACCCTTGGTGCGCAACCTTGCCTGAAGCAGAGCTCTATGAGCTCTACGTACTCCACAACTGAGAGATGCTGGCTCCAGGACGAAGGATTCTTGGAGGCCAAACATCGCAACACCCTTTCGACATCCTGATTGGATCGCTCGGTTTGACCATTGCTCTGGGATGGAACCCTAATGAAAGACTAACAGTCGCTCCGAGCAACTTGCAAAACTCTCGCCAAAATTTGGACACGAATTGGGGACATCTGTCAGAGACCACATCTGTCGGGAGGCCATGTATTCGGAAGACGTGGTCAATGACAGTTTCCGCTGTTTCCTTGGCTGACGGTAATTTGGGCAAGGGAATAAAGTGAGTCGCCTTCGAGAATCGGTCCACTATGGTTAAAATCACCATATTACCCTGGGAGGGTGGTTATAAAATCTAGCGAGATATGGGACCAGGGTCTCGAAGGGACTGGCAGCGGTAAAAGTAACCCATCTGGAGGTCGTTGGAAGTCCTACCAGTGGCGCAAACCGAGCAAGCCAAGACAAAATCGTGGATGTCGCGAGCCATACCTGGCCACCAAAATCGTTGCTTGACTAGGAATCTAGTACGACTAACGCCACACTGGAACAATGACCCCACTGAAGGACATCTGACTGCAACTCTTCCGGCACAAATAAACGGTTCGGTGGGCAGCGATGACAAAAAGCCCATTCTCTAGCAAGCACTCGTCGTACGTGTTGCAAATGTTCCTGGAGAAACAAAGAAAAAATCAATATGTCATCCAGGTAGACATATATGAACTGATCTAACATGTCTCGCAACACGTCATTAACGAGTGCTTGGAAGACCACTGGCGAGGTTGTGACCCCGAAAGGCATGACACAGTACTCAAAATGGCCTCTAGGGGTGTTAAACGCAGTCTTCCATTCATCCCCCTTCCTGATACAGAGCAAATGATAATCGTTACGCAAGTCCAATTTAGTGAAAAGAGAACCCCGTTGCAAGAGAATCAGAAATATATTTCTCCATGGCCTCCATCTCTGGAACAGACAGAGAGTATAAGTTGCCTTTAGGGGGAATCGTACCTGGCAATAAGTCTATAGCACAGTCATAGGGACGGTGAGGAGGGAGAGAATCAGCCCGATACTTACTGAACACCTTCTTCAGGTTGTGGTACTCCGCAGGCACGTTAGACAAATCCACTGCTTCCCCCTGAAACACAGACTCAGAAACAGTAAGACAGGCAGAGACAAGACAAAACTTATGACACTCCTCGCTCCAGCTGGTGACGAAACCCAGTTTCCAGTCTATTTTGGGGTTGTGAGTGTGGAGCCAAGGATGTCCAAGGACGCGGATAGCCAAGTCCACGAGACCGTTGAGGGATGAGGGAAGCTCCACTGTAATAATCTCCCGCTGGATCCGATCTGCTAGCCCAGGGGTGGGGAACCCTGGTCCTGGAGGGCCACTGTCCTGCAGAGTTTTGTTCCAACCCTAATTAAACACACCTGAAAAATCAAATGAAAGTCTTTAGGATCACTTGGAAATGAAATTCAGGTGTGTTTGATTAGGGTTGGAACACACACAAACACATGACACAGAGAAAACAATGGATTTCCTACCGTGACAGCCCCTCTTCCCTTTCATGAATTGGAATTGAATTGACTCCACCCTACAGGAAGTTGGATTTAAATTGGAATGACAGGAAATGGAATTAAATTCAAGGCAATTTTAAAATTCCACAGTCACACAACAGAAAAAAATCATCATCATGTTTATTTATTTGAGCATCTAAAGCACTATTTGGACGAGATTAGTTTTCCAAACAACGTTTCAGTTTCAAAGTGTCCCCCAGGACGTCTGTGATTTTATGTACCGATTCGGACGGGATAAAAATGATGCAGGCTATTCCAGAGATGGGAGTGTCTGTTTCTTCATTTGGGCGTTGCAGAAGAGCACATGCTCTGGATACGCGTGTTTGTAATGTTTAATATTTTGCTTTAAATGTAAAATTATGACAGAACATGGAATTTATTAATTTAATTTTAACAAATCAAAATAGAATATACAAATCCTAATAAAGTAACGTTAGCCTATGTGTGTTATATAACTGTCTGCTTATAATAAACCCAAAGAAATGAAGAAATATTGATTAATAACAATTTATTATCTTTATTAATTAACATTAACATTCCGGAGTTGAACAACATCCCGACTACAACGTATTTGACGCGAAAACCCCTAAGCAATTTAAGCCACGACCGGGAGGCTGTTTTGTCCGGTCTCAACTTAGTTTTACGAGTCACAAGAGGCTACGGCCGGTCTGTCCAGCGACAGCCTATTCGACAACATCAAATAAGTGCAGATTATTTAAGCCATGACTAGGATGTTAATTTTAAGTAAATTAAGCCATGACTGGGATGGCATTTAAGTTACAACTGGGATGCTGTTTTGGACTTAAGAGTTTTTTAAGTAATCATCTCCAGTTGTAAAATATTAGCCAATAACAAACAGGCTCGGGAAGGGCCAGGAGCCGTGGAACTCTGGGCCCCAAACCGGGAACCCTCGCCGTTACGCCGTGCCAAGTTTCGGGCCCCTGCGACCTTCAACCCCTGAGATATAGGCCTGTACATCTGCCGCCTAATAAGTTACAGGTGGGACTTCCTGTCGCGCCTGTGGCTGTGGAACTCAGGGCCCCGACTTTGGGGCCCTAGACAATGTGACGTGCCGAGTTCCAGGCCCCTGCGACCTTCCTGCCAAACAGGAAACTCCCACCAGCCACTTGTTTGACGCCAAACGGACAAGGCTCCCGTACGGCATCCGAGGGCCCGAAGGGCCCCAAACTTTACAGAAAGTTGTGTCGCGTGGCCCTCGACGACATACGGCGGAGTCGCGTTCCTGAGGTGCAAAAAAGTATTTTTAATTATTTTTCATACGTCTCTCTGCCTTACATTGGCTTCTATGAGACCATGTGCTTGTGAAGGCCTTTTCGTCACGGTACAAAACAGGGTCGGGAGGGGCCTGGAGCCGCGGAACTTCGGGCCCTGACCCGTGGGCCCTCGCCGTTACGCCGTGCCGAGTTTCGGGCCCCTGCGACCTTCGAACCCTGAGATATTGAGAATGAGGAGATGTCGTCACGACACAGTGCCCCGCCCCCAGAGACCGAGTCATCCTCCCCTTTCCACCATTTTGGGTGGTAACCCGCCAAACTCGTTCATTGTTTGTATTGGTAGTAGAGGAGTTTGTCGCGCTATTTTAGAATGCCTGGAAAACACTGCTGTGTAAAAATTTTGCACCAGTGTCTCCCACGATTGTCGTGGAAAGTCTAGGAACCATTTGTTACGGTTTTTTTGTTTCCCTAAATGGAAAAAGTTTCAATTAGAGCATGTCTCCGATGTGACAAGACGACGTCGGATTTCTTGGGTGGCTGTAAGAAGAAAGGACATTACTTTTGACCGCATCTCCGAGTCGATGAGAGTGTGTTAAAACTCATTAACATACAAAATAATATTCACCTTATATTCAATAAAAAAATTCATCTGCCTGCATTGACACTATTTTTGTACTCTTTTACAAAGACATACAATGTACATCACTGCATGTAATACATTAACGAACATTATATATATCACTACTTCATTTGAACTTAACTGAGCTGGATGATACATCACTGTTTGATCCACAGAAGCAAACTTTGTTATTTTCCTGTTATTACTGTTAAGCTGCTTTGATACAATCTGGATTGTAAAAAGCACTATATAAATAAAAGTGACTTGACTAAAGGTGAAGCAACTTACCTTTTAACGGCTTGTAACGTTAGATGACCAAGTCGCGCACCCAGCCGCAGCAGAATGTTTCGTAGCTTTCCAATGACTTCAGGCTTTTAAATTCTTGCATAGTGTAATAACTGATGCCAGAAACCAAGTAATTAACAATTTCCAAATACGTGCAGTGGTAAAGAGTCTAGGTCTCTCTTCCATTCAGCTGCAGGCACCTCGTATGGATCAACGTTTTTAATATCCGCAAAGCTTCTCTAAATACCTCTGTTTGGCATTGGTTGTAAGCTTCTCCCTGTAAGGACCCTTTTGCCGCATTCTTCTCCATTTCTGCTTAATTTTCCTCTAAATTTATATTACAATTTCTGCTCTTTCCCGCTCCGTCTTTGAATTGCTTATACACTGTTGCTCCTGGCAACCGTTAGCGTGCCCTCCCAAAATGGTGGACGGGCTCAATTTGTCACGTGACAGCAAGCTACCGTGACGCATGTCCTCATTCTCAATAGGCCTGTACATCTGCCGCCTAATAAGTTACAGGTGGGACTTCCTGTCATGCCTGGGACTGTGGAACTCAGGGCCCCGACTTTGGGGCCCTAGGCGGTGTGACGTGCCGAGTTCTGGGCCCCTGCGACCTTCCTGCCAAACAGGAAACTCCCACCAGTGACTTGTTTGACGCCAAACAGACACGGCTCCCGTACGGCACCCGAGGGCCCGAAGGGCCCCAAACTTTACAGAAAGTTGTGTTGCGTGGCCCTCGACGACATACGGCGGAGTCGCGTCCCTGAGGTGCAAAAAAGTATTTTTAATTATTTTTCACAGGTCTCTCTGTGCCTTACATAGGCCTCTATGAGACCATGTGCTCGTGAAGGCCTTTTCTTTACGGTAAAAAACAGGGTCGGGAGGCGCCTGGAGCCGCGGAACTCCGGGCCCTGGCCCGTGGGCCCTCGCCGTTATGCCGTGCCGAGTTTCGGGCCCCTGCGAGCTTCGACCCCTGAGATATAGGCCTGTACATCTGCCGCCTAATAAGTTACAGGTGGGACTTCCTGTCGCGCCTGGGGCTGTGGAACTCAGGGCCCCGACTTTGGGGCCCTAGGCGGTGTGACGTGCCGAGTTCTGGGCCCCTGCGACCTTTCTGCCAAACAGGAAACTCCCACTGGCGACTTGTTTGACGCCAAACGGACACGGCTCCCGTACGGCACACGAGGGCCCAAAGGGTCCCAAACTTTACAGAAAGTTGCGTCGCGTGGCCCTCGATGACGTACGGCGGGGTCGCATCTCTGAGGTGCAAAAAAGTATTTTTAATTATTTTTCATACGTCTCTCTGCCTTACATAGGCCTCTATGAGACCATGTGCTCGCGGAGCATTTGTTTTTGCCACGAGACGCGCTCTGGAAGGGCCAGGAGACGCGGAACACCGGGCCCCAACACGTGGGCCCGAGTCGATACGCCGTGCCGAGTTTCGGGCCCCTGCGACCTTCGACCCCCGAGATATATAGCTTTCCGTCTGCCGCCCAATAAGTTTGGGATGGGACTTCCTGGTTCGCCGGGAGGGCACCAGGAGCCGCGGAACTCGGGGCCCCTTCAGACGCGACGTGTTGAATTCCGGGGCCCGAGGGCCTCCCGAACCCTAGCCCTACTCGGCCTTGATACGCCGTCGTACGTCTGCCGCTTATTCGACCGTAGACTGGAGTGTGGGTAGGCGGTCAGGGGGATGAAATAGGACGTCTGCGGACCGAGGAAGACTCCGGTGACGCTAGGGGGTCAGGGGGATGAATAGGCGCTCCCTGGACGAGATGAAGAAACTAAGCGGTCAGGGGGACGAATAGGCTTTCCGCAGGATGAGGAAGACTCCGGTGCGGCTAGGGGGTCAGGGGGAGGATATGACGTTCCGTGGACGAGATGAAGAAAACTAAGTGGTCAGGGGGACGAATAGGCTGTCGAATAGGCTTTCCGCGGCAGCGAGGAAGACTATGGTGAAGGTCGACGGTCAGGGGGATGTATAGGCGCTCGGTGGACGAGATGAAGAAAAAAGGCGCTCAGGTGGACGAATAGGCTTGCTGCGGGACAACTCCGAATGACGAGGGCTCCCCTAGAGGTGTCCGTACAGAGCCTTTGCGGGAAAACGGCACCTTGCCCCCTGCAAGGGAAAAAACGCCCGGTCGTGGCTTATTTTAGTGCTCCATGGATGTACAGCAACTGAATACGGTCCCTTGCACCAACTATGGGTACAATGGCAATCTATATGAATAGGCTCAACTCCCACGAAAATGCTAGTTTCCCTTAGGTAAGTACTGTTCACAACAGATGACACTTGGCGGGGGACACTCGACGAATGTACATGAAAAGAGGAAATGGGTGAAACTCACAGACTATACTCCCAGTTATAGGGTGATGGACGTCCGGCGTTGGCTTTCTTCAAGCTTCCACAAAGAGGTTTTTCTTTGAAGTACAACTGCTGCGTTGGACCGAACCGGCCTCCGCTGGTGTCTCCGCACAGGTAGAATCGGGGTAGGTGTTTTTACCCGGGGTGTACTACACTGGGTGGATGCGAACACTTCCCTCTCCTCTCTTCCAACCAACAGGACAAGAGATCTAGACAGGGGCGGACCTTTGGAGATGCTCCACACAGGTAGTTATACACACACACAACTGATTTTCTCTCACAGCAGCCAACTTCTCACCATTAATATTTCCCAGGGTATCCACACTGTTTCTTTTTGAGGTTATCTTCGTCACACCGCCATATGGAAGGGAAAAAGAGTCAGGATGTCACCAGCGGCATATAAATAGAGATGGTTACTTCAACCGCCTCAATGTTCACTTCTCACACAGGGTTTCGTCTGGCCTGTAAGGTGGATTTTGACGACACAAACACAGCACAACACTGGAGTTTTCAAGTGCATACACTCACAGCAAAAGACACGGACTCACCCACTGCACTCCACACACTCTTCGTGAAATTAAGGTCAAATCCACAACCGACTGAAGACTCGTCCTGGAGATCGCGGAGACACTGATGCAGTGAATATTCGAAGGTAGACGTCACCGCCGGGGCACCCCCGCGTCTTTCTTCACTCCTGTTTCCGGCTCACCCACGCTCTCTCTCCACAGTGGGGCCGTTTACGTCCTACACCACAACTGGCAAAAGACTCATGGATTGTTCACTCAAAGAAATTACGCTGATTTGTAATGTTTGGAGGTACTCACGCTGGACTTAACACATGATCTCTCTTCCTTTCTCTTCCAGCTTCTGGATGGCTGTCCTGCTGCCGTGTGACTTCAGCCGAACGGCCTCCTTTCGGTAACACTTCCGGTGAGTCTTTCTGTTACAAACACTCAGAGTCTGTTATACACTTCGATAGACTTTCCATAATCAAACATAGCCCATAGTATACTCAGCCCAGTCCTCCTTAACTCTTTCACCGCCAGCATTTTTAAAAAAAGTTGCCAGCCAGCACCAGCGTTTTTCATGATTTTCACCAAAGTTTAATGCCTTCCAGAAAATGTTCTTCTTTAAATATATAAACAACCAATATACCAAATGAAAGAACAGACCCTCTGCTTTCAAACAAAAAAAAAACGTTTTTTCCTACCTTCAGTGGTTCTTTTGCAATCAGCTTTTGAATATGGGTAGGTTTCTGCAAAAACATCACATTTTGAGCAAAAAGCAGAGATAATTCCATTTTTGTGACAGACTTTTCATAGAGATCCCATTCAGAGCGATCTTTAAAACAGACACGGACATGCAGCCGCTTACCATAGGGCAATACTTCCGGGTTTAAAAAGTTGCGGAAGGTATTGCGGAAAGACGGAAAATCTCGTCATTGGCGGGGAAGCGTTTTCTCTTAATTGACGAAATATCTCGCCAATGGCGGTGAAAGAGTTACAATGGTTATAACCTCTCAAATAGTAACAGCTATCTCCTTTTATGAATAGTTTTTGAATATTTACTGGTATTAGAACCCAATTACCTTTATACACTGAAAATGTAATTGGGTAACACTTTATTTTACGGTGTCTTAGTTACACGTTACATGTAATTATTATAGTAATGACAGTTAATTATGTATAATTACATGCAACTAATCCTAAACCAAACCCTAATCCTAACCCAACCCTATAGTAAGTACATGTTGTTGATGATTATTACTTAAAAATAAAGTGTAACCTGTTATTGCTGTCAGGGATTGCAGGAAATGAACCCAAGCGCAGATGTGGATGTAACCAAAAAACTTTACTAGACAAAAAACAGGAAGATAAAAAACCCACAATGGGGCAAACAAGACTATAAACTAATGACTATTACAAAACTAGACTAAACTTTACAAAAACAAATAACACTTGACTTTGACTCAGTACTTATCAGTACTCACAAGAACAGCACAAAACGAACCCGTAAGGAACACCAAACAAAGAGGCTGTTTACACTTGCCATCAACATGCGTTTTCATCGATCGGATCACAAGTGGACGACATTAATGCCAGGTGTAAATGGTGTTGAAAACGCTTTGATCTCGTCCACTTTCGACCACTTTCAACCACATTCAGAGTTAGTCGAAACCGCCTTCCCTCCGCCCATTTATCCAATCTGAGGTACTAAACACAAGTTTTACGTCTTTTCTGACTTCTGGCGCGAACTCGCAGTGAACAGCACTATTTTAAGCCTTTCATTTATAAAACTAAAGCAGCTGATCTCCGTAGTTTCATTTTAAAAGCGTGTGAAAGTTGCGCGATCCTATTTCATCAAGTGCGTTGAAATATCAGAGAAAGCTCTAACATATACACGAACAAAACACTGTGCAGCATGTTTACTTGCTAAACAGGCATTGGACTCCGACATAATATTAGTTCGCGTCCATATAAACTCATAATTACTACCGCTCGCGTTTGAATGACGTCTCACAGACCGCCCTCTCACAGTATTCAGGGCAGAAGCGGTCGAAAGTGGACAAAAGAGATGGATTTAAATACCAGATGTAAATGTAATGTGTCTCTCTCTCTCTTCCCCTTGTGATCCGATTGATGAAAACACATCTTAATACGAAGTGTAAACAGCCCCAAAAGGACTATAGATAGGGAGAACTAATAAGGGGAACAGGTGAAAATAATAACAAGTGAGTGGGTAAAAAGATACGAGATGCAGGAAATACGTGGTCCAATACAAACAATAATGAGACCACGTCTTCCCACACAAAACATTGTACTGTCAGAATCCTGCCATTCTCAACCAGATACAGGGATGCAAGCACATCTATGGTAAAACAAAGAGAGGTAATCGAAGCCCTCGCTCAGCGGCAAATATCCAGATACTGTCATGACTGCTGGGTGATCGATGGCTGTGTGATCTGTGTGTGTGTGTGTTGTTTACCTGTGGTGCCGGTTCCTCGTGTATTCACTAACTCCGCCCCCTTGTTTCAGTAATTGTTCACCGGTGGTGTCTCGTTTACCTTTTCCTTTATATTGCACGTAGTCCTGTCCTTCGTTGCGCGCTCATTGTTTTATCACAGTCCGGCTGCCCTGCCTTGTCTTGTCAGTCGCTCTCTGTCTTCTCCTCTGTTACCCCAGGTTTGGTTTCGGCGTTCGGGGACTCGTCTTCGCCCGGACCGCTCGCTTGTGGAGTATTGGATTTATTGACTTTGTTTGTCTCTCGCTACAGCTGGTTCGCTTCGTTTCAAGGCGGTATACCAGCTGTCTCCCTTTCTCTCCGGTTTGCATTATCACCGTGAGTGGAGTACACCTATTACCATTGTGGATTATATTGACTCTAACGACTGTTGTTTCTCGGAACCGCTGGTTCGCTTCGTTTTTAGGCGGTGACCAGTGGTTTCCGGGTGGCTCTACTACATCAGGATTTCACAGTGGTTTACCCGTCTGAGAACTTGGATTTTCCTTCTTCCATCTCCGCCTGTCATCCACCTTCAGGGCGGCGTGTATCATCCCTCTGTTGCGTGTGGTGACTGTGCTGGCGTTCTCGACGGAGTGCGTGGGTGGCTCTCTCTCTCTCCCTTCGGATCTGTACTGCACTATTGTGTAGCACCGACTCACTCTCTCCTACTTTGGGAGTGCTTCATCCCCACAGTAGTGATTTCACCTGAGTGAGTCAACGGGTGTGTGCCGTGTGTGGATCTACCAGTGACTTTGCTCTCCAGTTCTTTATATATACCTTTTCTAAATAAATTGTTAACTTGCACTTGACTCCTGGGTTCCTTTCCTGACAGATGAGCACGCCACGTATGGAGTCAGCAAGTTTAGAAAGTCTGGAGGTGCAGACCGCCCTTCACCAGCAGGGGGCGGCCATCGACCAACATCCGTCGTTATTGTCTGCTGCTGCCAGAGATTTCAGCATCCTGTCTGAGCAACTGAAAGAGCTCAGCAATCGTTTGGACAAAATGACTCCTCACCATGAAGCCCCAACCTCATCCGGAGGAGCCGCTTCATTTGAACGGGAGCCACACACGGCAACACCCCCCACCTACAATGGCGATCCCAACACCTGCAGATCCTTTTTACAGCAGTGCTCTCTCGTCTTTGCGCTCCAACCCCGTCGATTTTCTTCATCCACTTCCAAGGTGACCTATGTCCTGACGTTACTCACTGGAAGGGCGAGAGACTGGGGTATGGCCGCCTGGGGGGCTAAAGCTCCTTTTACATTTTCGTTCGAGGCTCTGGAGGAGGAGATGTTAAAGTGGTTTGACCGCTCACTCAAGGGAGACATGGCAGCGGCTGAGTTGGTGAGATTACGGCAACGTAATGACTCTGTTACTGATTTTGCTATACGATTTAAGACGCTCGCTATTTGCTGCAACTGGAACGACGCGGCATTAAGAGCGCAATTCCTCGAGGGTCTTACACCGGGAATTCAAGACGAGATTGCACTGAGGGAGCCACCCACGTCCCTGGAAGCTGCCATCGATTTGGCTCTGAGGGTTGAGTCTCGCCATCGGCAGAGAGATCTGCGTCGCTCATTTCACCAGCGGATGTCGGAACCAGGGGAGATCGCATCGTCCTTTAAATCTCCCGTAAGCAGCACCACACTGCCTGTTATTATTAACTCTTTTCCGTCACAGGCGTTGCTGGATTCCGGTGCGGAGGCGTGTCTTTTGGATGCTGGGTTGGCCAAGTCCAGGGGTATTCCACTCATCCCTCTCTCCTCTCCTTTGTCTGCCTGGACATTGAAGGGCCAGCATATGGCTGTGATCACGCACCGCACACCCCCTGTGAGTTTGTTTGTTTCTGGCAATCATCGTGAGGAAATTGAATTTTACATCATAGAGGATTCACAATCGCCAGTCATTTTAGGTCATGACTGGCTATCCAAACATAATCCTCACGTTGATTGGCAGAACAATGTTGTGTTATCTTGGAAGTCTTCGTGTTATGTTTCTTGTCTCGGTCCTGCTCCTTCTCTTGTCTCTTGTTCTGTCTCGCAGGTTCCAGCTATCGATGTCTCAGGAGTCCCGGCGGAGTACTCGGATCTGTATCAGGTTTTCAGTAAATCCCGGGCTACTTCTCTGCCTCCTCATCGGTCGTATGATTGCGAGATCAAACTACTTCCCAACACTTCTCCGCCTAAGGGTAGTATATTTTCCCTAGCTAAACCAGAAAGAGAGGCTATGGATAAATATATTTATGACGCTCTTAAAGCCGGTCTCATTCGCCGCTCCTCGTCTCCAGCTGGTGCTGGATTTTTCTTTGTAAAGAAGAAAGACGGGTCTCTTCGTCCGTGCATTGATTATCGAGGGCTGAATGACATTACTGTTAAGAATAAGTACCCCTTGCCATTAATGTCATCAGCATTCGAATTATTACAGGGAGCGCGCGTATTTACCAAGCTAGATCTGCGCAACGCTTATCACTTGGTACGTATTAGAGAGGGCGATGAGTGGAAGACAGCCTTTAACACACCCTCAGGACACTGGGAATATTCCGTTCTGCCGTTCGGTCTTTGTAACGCTCCAGCTGTCTTCCAGACCATGGTCAATGAAGTGCTGGGTGACATGATTAACAGATTTTTCTTTGTGTATCTCGATGACATTCTCATCTTTTCTCCCTCCATGCAGATACACACTCAGCACGTTCGCATGGTTTTACAACGGCTTTTAGAGAATCAGCTATTCGTTAAGGCGGAGAAGTGCGAGTTCCACAGGAAGTCGGTTTCGTTTCTGGGTTTTGTTATTGCCGAGGGGGAAATTCGTCCCGATCCCGCTAAGGTTAAGACGGTTGCCAATTGGCCAGTACCCGACACTCGGAAGGAGCTTCAGCGATTTCTGGGGTTCGCCAATTTTTATCGGCGTTTCATCAGAAATTTTGGTCAGATCGCTAAGCCTCTTACTGCTCTCACTTCACCTAATGTATGTTTCCGTTGGAATAGAGAGGCTCAGGAGGCCTTTGATGTGTTAAAATCCCGGTTCATCTCTGCGCCTGTCCTCTCTATTCCCGATCCGGCTAAACAATTTATAGTGGAGGTGGATGCATCTGATGTCGGGGTAGGCGCCGTCTTATCACAGCGATCGTCTATTGATGGGAAAGTACATCCGTGTGCTTTTTTCTCTCACCGGTTAAACCCAGCAGAACGTAATTACGACATAGGGAATCGGGAGCTGTTGGCGGTTAGACTCGCTTTGGGTGAATGGCGTCACTGGTTGGAGGGAACCTCGGAACCCTTTCTGGTCTGGACGGATCATAAGAATCTTGAATATATCCGTTCGGCCAGAAGACTAACATCTAGGCAGGCTCGTTGGGCACTCTTCTTTGATTGTTTCAACTTCACCCTCTCGTACCGGCCTGGCTCGAAAAATACCAAACCTGATGCTCTCTCCCGTCTGTTCGAAAAATCCGATTCGGAGAGGACGGAGACCATTCTCCCGGAGGGGAGGGTGGTCGGCGCCCTCGTATGGGGAATCGAACAGCGTGTGAGAGAGGCCGGCCGGGAGGGGGAAGTTCCGGAGGGGTGTCCAGCGGGTCGCCTATGGGTTCCTGAGCGGTTACGTTCCGATGTCATCCGGTGGGGTCACGAGTCCAAATTTGTCGGCCATCCAGGTATTCGGAGAACGTTGGCTGCCGTCCGTCAGCGTTTTTGGTGGCCTTCTATGTCCACTGACGTCAGACAGTTTGTACTAGCCTGTTCGGTTTGTGCTCGTAATAAAGCATCTAATTTACCACCCGCTGGTCTGCTTAAATCTTTGCCCGTGCCCTCCCGCCCCTGGTCTCATATAGCCCTTGATTTTGTCACTGGCTTACCGGCATCTAATGGTAACACTGTTGTTCTAACTGTGGTGGATCGTTTTTCGAAGGCGGTTCATTTCATTCCCCTGCCCAAGCTACCTTCTGCTAAAGAGATGGCTCAGGTTTTGAATAATCACGTCTTTCGGTTACATGGTATTCCGACTGACGTAGTGTCAGATAGGGGTCCTCAGTTCATCTCTCGTTTTTGGCAGGAGTTTTGTAGACAAATTGGCACCACGGCCAGTCTGTCTTCTGGTTATCACCCGCAGACCAATGGGCAATGCGAACGGGCTAATCAGGATCTCGGTAGAACGCTCCGCTGTCTGTCGTCACCATATCCGAATTCCTGGTGCGATCAGCTCCCGTGGGTTGAGTATTCTCATAATTCTCTTCCCGTTACGTCTACCAACTTATCCCCGTTTGAACTTTCCATCGGTTTTCAACCCCCCCTGTTTCCATCACAGGAGCCCGAGGCAGCGGTTCCGTCTGCGTTAGCTTTCGTACGCAGGTGCAGACGCACCTGGAGGAGAGCTAAGACCCTGTTATTATCTAATTCCAGACGAACCAAAGCTGCAGCTGATCGTCATCGGCGACCTCCACCCCGTTACGTTTGTGGTCAAAAGGTATGGCTTTCTACCAAGGATCTGTCTCTCCGTGAGCCTTCTCGTAAGCTGGCTCCGAGATTCATTGGGCCATACAGTATTTCTAAGGTCATTAATCCGGTGACGATAAAGCTTAAGTTACCCCTTTCTCTTGGTCGGGTTCACCCTGTTTTTCATGTATCCAAGGTTAAACCTGTGATGTTTGCTCGCTATAACCCTCCTGTCTCTGCCCCTAATCCCCCCGCCCCTCGTCTAGTGGATGGTGCCCCTGTCTATACTGTTAAGAGGTTACTAGACTCCCGCCGCAGGGGCAGAGGATTTCAGTATTTAGTGGATTGGGAAGGATACGGTCCTGATGAGAGGAGCTGGGTTCCGGGTCGGGATTTGCTGGATCCTGGGCTGATCGAGGACCTCCGTCGGCGACAGGGTGAGTCTCCCGGTCCGTCTGGTGCCGGTCGTGGAGGGGGGGCTACTGTCATGACTGCTGGGTGATCGATGGCTGTGTGATCTGTGTGTGTGTGTGTTGTTTACCTGTGGTGCCGGTTCCTCGTGTATTCACAAAATCCGCCCCCTTGTTTCGGTAATTGTTCACCGGTGGTGTCTCGTTTACCTTTTCCTTTATATTGCACGTAGTCCTGTCCTTCGTTGCGCGCTCATTGTTTTATCACAGTCCGGCTGCCCTGCCTTGTCTTGTCAG
This sequence comes from Paramisgurnus dabryanus, assembly GCF_030506205.2. Classification (NCBI taxonomy): domain Eukaryota; kingdom Metazoa; phylum Chordata; class Actinopteri; order Cypriniformes; family Cobitidae; genus Paramisgurnus; species Paramisgurnus dabryanus. The sequence goes on along the minus strand of NC_133346.1, from coordinate 39,989,268 downwards.
TCGCTCTCTGTCTTCTCCTCTGTTACCCCAGGTTTGGTTTCGGCGTTCGGGGACTCGTCTTCGCCCGGACCGCTCGCTTGTGGAGTATTGGATTTATTGACTTTGTTTGTCTCTCGCTACAGCTGGTTCGCTTCGTTTCAAGGCGGTATACCAGCTGTCTCCCTTTCTCTCCGGTTTGCATTATCACCGTGAGTGGAGTACACCTATTACCATTGTGGATTATATTGACTCTAGGGGTGACCCCGAATAGTCGAAGATTCGATGCATCGATAGGAGAAGCCTGATTCGACTACCAATCTCATATTCGAATCGTCGCAGATGTGTTATGAAATGAGGATCATTCAATTTTGGGCGTATGGGTGCACACATTATCTGATTTCACATATAACAGCTTTCTCACAATATATTAATATACTGCATATTATGATAATGCTGAAAATAATATGTGAAGTAGCAGCTTTCAATAAATATTTTTAAAATGCGTTAATAAATCCAACAACCCCTGTGACCGGGCTACACGGAGGTTTCTTCGTTAATAAACCATTGCCTCTTTGTTTCTACATTTAAAAGACAAAGCTGGCATATTAAACTATGACTTTCGTTCTTTTAATAATTTCTATATTTTATTTTATTTATAAATCACTTTGGGTTATCTGATTTAACTATTTAGCTTGTGTTTTGTTTCCGTGCACTTGAGGCATTTTGCATATTTGTTCTGCACTTTGTTACTTCTGACCTTATTTTATTAACAAAATTGTATTTATTATAAACGTAAATTCCGATCTAATTTAAGTCTGTAAATTTTGGATAGCTTTTCGTTGTATCGATGTTGCGCTATTGCGTGCTGGCCATGCTTGCGCATGTAATTTAGCCGAACGGGTGCTCTGCGTCTCATATTTAGGAGTTCATCAAACTAAACATTAAAAAACGGATGTTTTTCGACGAGTATAAGTTTTTAAATTGTATTTAAAACAGAGTGGTTATATTGTCTATCTTAAAGTTAAACTAAAAAACAGGTAAGCAGTTTTTTTTATTTCGGTGATGAAACAGAAACTAGTATCTGCACCGAACCTATTTCTGCCTGACACGAATGTCTTTCTTGTGATTTAATATTATGGTCAGTCGGTGTTCACTTTCAAATGATAGCAAAGAGATTCCTGAAATAAATAATATCATCCGGTCTTTCTGTATCTAAAGTTAATACAGAGATGATCAAAGTCAAAGCAAGCAAGCCGGTATTTCTGTGCTAAATAATAACGCATAGTGTCTATATAATCATTAATTTCAGTGTTTTTCTTGTTATAAATGAACATTCAATGAATTGTATATAAAGATTAGTTTTTATAATTTACAGTCACAATCACAAATTATTTGTCATTTCTCATTTGTCGGGTTTTTTTGGTCATGACTGCTTTGACGCGCTATCTCCAAATTAAATAAAAACACTTTATTGTAGCCGGAGTTTCCAAGGCAGGATCACCTTTGTTATTTTTTTAGGTTTAGTTATCAAAATGTTTTTTGTGTGATGTTCTGTAGATCGTGGCTTTAAAATGTTATGAGGAATAATTAAACAAATGTTGCCTTACATTTTACCTTAAAAAAAATATATATAAATGCATCGTCAGTTTTGTCTTCGTTTATTACTTGAAAGACAGTTTTGGTCACTTTATCAGAAAGTTGTTTATGTGTGCTGCTTGTGAAAGAAAATAAAAGTTACCAATTTGTATCTGGTCTGGCCCCCTCCCAACCCATGCACACAAACATAGATGATTCGACTATCGGTCGACTATGGAAAGATTCGAAAATTCTGATTCGAATATGTAAATCCTTAGTCGAGGACACCCCTAATTGACTCTAACGACTGTTGTTTCTCGGAACCGCTGGTTCGCTTCGTTTTTAGGCGGTGACCAGTGGTTTCCGGGTGGCTCTACTACATCAGGATTTCACAGTGGTTTACCCGTCTGAGAACTTGGATTTTCCTTCTTCCATCTCCGCCTGTCATCCACCTTCAGGGCGGCGTGTATCATCCCTCTGTTGCGTGTGATGACTGTGCTGGCGTTCTCGACAGAGTGCGTGGGTGGCTCTCTCTCTCTCCCTTCGGATCTGTACTGGACTATTGTGTAGCACCGATTCACTCTCTCCTACTGTGGGAGTGCTTCATCCCCACAGTAGTGATTTCACCTGAGTGAGTCAACGGGTGTGTGCCGTGTGTGGATCTACCAGTGACTTTGCTCTCCAGTTCTTTATATATACCTTTTCTAAATAAATTGTTAACTTGCACTTGACTCCTGAGTTCCTTTCCTGACAGATACTTACATTTCCACCGACCTCTGCCCCCGATCCCCAGCCCACCCCATAAGCATATATAGTTAAATGAAATTCTAAAAATCAAAATACGCCAACGATAATTTGAAAAATTAAATTTCATTTTTTAATAAACAAACCCTTATTTAAATATATAACACTTATTTTTGCTTTATTCATTTTTCCTCTTGTTCATGGCCACCTCCTGCAATGTATCCAGTGTTTTAATGACTGCATTCATTTTCTGATGAACATGTTTGAGACGTGTCTGCCTCTCTTTGGCCAGATAGAGCAGTGGTCTTGGCCTTCTCTGCACTTTTAAATGTTCCACTGTAGCCATACTCTGCCTGCCTTTTCTGCTTTGCCTTCTTCCTTTTCTCTCTGTCGGTCTGTCCCTTCTCCCTGCAGCCCTAATGTTCTGGCAGAGAGTTGTATCAACTGGCACCATCTTGATGTCCTCTGGTTTGAACATGCCAATGCCAGTCTTGCCCCTAGACTTCAACACATATTTCACAGTCTGCACTGCATCAAAGGTGGAGATCTTCATGTTTGATCTTTTAGAGCAGAGGTCCCCAACCACCGGGTCGCGACCCAGTACTGGGTCGTGGACAAGTTGCCACCGGGTCGCAAGAACGTCCCGAAAAAATGTGTATAATAGCCACGTAATAGCTTAATCGGGTATTTTGTACTGTAAGAGCCGACTTCAAATAACATCAATCATTTCCATTTTTGAACAGAACAGCGCTCTCTCTCTTTTTGTCTGCCTCTCTCTCTCTATCAGCGCATCAGCGATCACATTGCTGTCATTAGAGTTTAAGCATACAGTACTTCTAAAACACAATCGATCAAAGAATTGCGGAGGTATGACTTTATGAATCATTTGCAAATGTACGTCACAATGACGTACATGCGGAGACGTTCAAATGTGTGACAGCGCGAATGACTGAAAAGTAATTATTTTATTCTTCTTTAAAACAACTTCAGAATTATCAATCGATCGTAGCACCATGATCAAAATAAACTATTAGGCTAATAATATTTTAACGGCTACAATTTTAACGTAGGTTTGAAAGGAACCTAAACGTGTCAATCATCATTAATCATGGTAAACGTGAGTCTCCGTCCCTCTGCGCCCAGCCACAATTCTTCTGGCATCTCTCCTCCTTCACTGCATTTTTCTTATCTTCTGTTACTTGGAATTGGGTCTCGAGCCCGACCAAGATTCGAGCTGCCTTCGAGAACCGGAAGCCAAGTTCGTTTAGGTTTCATAAATTATTAAAGGAATAGTCTACTCATTTTCAATATTAAAATATGTTATTACCTTAACTAAGAACTGTTGAATCATCCCTCTATCATCTGTGTGTGTGCACGTAAGCGCTGGAGCGCGCTGCGACGCTAAGATAGCATTTAGCTTAGCCCCATTCATTCAATGCTGCCATTTAGAGATAAAGTTAGAAGTGACCAAACACATCAACGTTTTTCCTATTTAAGACGAGTAGTTATACGAGCAAGTTTGGTGGTACAAAATAAAACGTAGCGCTTTTCTAAGCGGATTTAAAAGAGGAACTATATTTTATGGCGTAATAGCACTTTTGGGAGTACTTCGACTCGCCTGAAAAGTCTGCTCCCCTTCTCACTCTCATAATGGGAGAGGGAGGGTGTTACTGCGGCAAGTCGAAGTACTCCCAAAAGTGCTATTACGCCATAAAATATAGTTACTCTTTTAAATCCGCTTAGAAAAGCGCTATGTTTTATTTTGTACCACCAAACTTGCTCGTATAACTACTCGTCTTAAATAGGAAAAACGTTGATGTGTTTGGTCACTTCTAACTTTATCTCTAAATGGTACCATTGAATGAATGGGGCTAAGCTAAATGCTATCGTAGCGTCGCAGAAAGTAAAAAACAATCCGCCAAAATATGGTTTTACACGTCTATAGAAAATATACTATAGCCTAAATAAAGCCATTATTAATTTTCCCAATGCATGGTTGTTATCTTTACTTCCGTTTAAAACGTAAATTTCGAAAAGGAGGATTTTCAGCACGTTTGAACAGCAACTCAGTGACACCCCCCCCCCCAATCTCACCCCCCGGTCCGCGAATTTTATTTAAAAGCTGGAACCGGTCCGTGGTGAAAAAAAGGTTGGGGACCCCTGTTTTAGAGTCAATCACATCTCCCATGAGACTAAAGGAGGACTCTAACACTGGCCCATGGAAGATGGAGAGGGCACCTCTGATAACCTGGCTGAGAGCTGGATACTTCCCCAAACTCATGGCATGGGCACATCACTTCAAAATGTCATCTCCATCGTCTTACTTGGACAGGTTTGGGTCCACATTCAGTGGCGGAGTGGCAATCGGGAGAGTCGGGACTTTTCCCGGTGGGCCGGTAGTGTTTTAAGGCTGCGAGGGCCGGTCTGATAATAGCCGTGCTTTCAGTCTTTAGTCATGCACTCTGGCCACACTAAAACCTATTTATCATATATTTAATATGCTTCAGCGCTCAAAATGTATCTGGCCGCACCGCTCTCTCTATCAAGCCCGTCTCCCCTGGAGTTCTATCAGCCAATCAAAAAATAAAGAAGGAGGCTACACAATAGCCAATCAGAAAATAGGACTGTTGTATCTGGGTAAGATTTAACACAACAACCAATAAAAAAAGCATAGCCTCGCACACCCACAGAGGAATGGAGCTCCGAGCATCACTTTGAGCAGCACATAAGTCTGATCTCCTGTTTTAATGTTACAACAAATGCACAACTTTGACACAAACAATGACAACTTGACTGCTGTTAGAGAATGTTTCCCAGAGAATCAGCATCAGTTATTCACAAGTGTCTGTAACTGTCAACAGTTTACAGCCTGTTCACTGACAACACCTGCTCAGAACACGTAAGTTAGTTTAAGCCTCGTTATATTTTCGTTATCACATGATGACTGACATTTTGTCACATAAAATATCTCTCTCCAAACAGGCTTAATAATTTTATAAGCAACTGCTTTGCAACCTAAGTAAGCTTTAGCTTACCAAAAACTAGGGAACTGTTGACTTTAAGATCTTTTAAATCAGTGGTTTTCAATCTTGTCCTAGGGGACCCACTGCCCTGCATATTTTGTATGTCTCCCTTAACTGACACACCCAGTTCTGTTCATGGATCTATCCCTTAATGAGCTGATGATCTGAATCAGGTGTGTTAGATAAGGGAGACATGCAAAATGTGCAGGGCAGTGGGTCCCCTAGGACAAGATTGAAAACCACTGTTTTAAATAATAATTATTACACTTGGTATTTCATGTTGTTTTGCAGTCATTTTATTGTAATTTTAGATTTCAGCATTTGCTTATTTACAGCAAACCATTTTATTTATTTATTTATTTTGACAACAGAGGGCTGGTGGTCTATGAAATTTCCCGGTAGATTTATGGGTCCCACTCCGCCCCTGTCCACATTGTACCTAATGATCTCCTGGGTGATGTCACTCTCTACAAGCACTAAATGTTTCATTATCCTAGCAAACTCCTTCAGCTAAGTAACAGCCTGAGAATGGCACCTCACCACTGGATCAAAGGATGACAAGTCCTGAAGGGTCACTTTCCCAATAAAATCTATGATTACCTGCAACACATAACATACAAAAAACATGTTTACCCTGAGTTCATACTCAGGTTTTATGGCTACACCACAATGGCAAGTTTTTCAATACTGCCCCCACCCAAAAGATAATGTTTGATCATATACTACACTGAATATGTAACATTTATGGTGGCATAACACAGGACTGTAAAATCAGAATTGAATTGGAAAATTTCCCAATTGTTACTTTTCTAAACAATTAATAAAAATACATTAAAAATTTCAATCAGTCAGTCAAATGGATTAAATCCAAATGGAAATTACAATACATGTTCCATTTGTCCCATATGCTGCACTTATGTGATTACACTATTGCATTTTTTAACCAATAGGTGGCAGCATGACCTAAGGTATACTACTGTTCTGAACCTCTAATGATAAAATGGAAAGAAGAATTAAAAGTAGTAAACTTTATTTAAAATACAAACCGGAAGCTTTGGATGGGCTGCAATCAGGTCTTCTGATTGCAGGAAACTAATTTTTTCATAAAAAATTAAATTCATGTTCAGATACCTGATCTGATGCCCATTGATGGTCTGTGTGGATGTCTGCAAAGAGCTGATCCAAGTAGTTTTCAAAAGGTTCTGCATATCTCTTTGCAGCATTGTGGACAAGAGTCACCATCCACATCAAACAGAGTGGCACAATGCCTCTCTCGGATCCTTGTCTCCAGCCCTTATTTGCTCCCACGAATGATGTTGCATGAGTCTAGCTTTATGCTAATAAGGCTCAACCAAAGAATGTTCTTTTCTGAAAAAAGTGGCTGAAGTGACTTTTCCAACTTCAAGGGAGTACAGGTGCAACCACATTCAGCTCTTCGTTTAAAGGGATACTCCATCGCTTTGTCAAATTAAACTATGTTCTACCTTAACTAAGAAGAGTTGATACATACCTCTATCATCTTAGTGCTTGCACTCAGTCACTGTGGTGCGCACAGTGCCGCTGCTAGCCATTTTGGTGCCCTAAGCATAATTTCTTTATGATGCCCCCCACCCGGACTCGGAAATTTTTGTTTTTTTGTTTTTGCCAGTTTAACTTTTTACTAAACATATAACTCAATACCAATAACACAATAGCAGCATCACAGTAGCCTATAAAACTTAAGAACAGTAAAAAGAGAAAGTAAAATCTTCACTTCTTTACTGACTTTGTAAACATATGTAAAATAGCCAACACACACTACACACTTAAAAATGTGAAAACTTTTCTAAAGTAAAAAAAATGTATAAATATAAATAAATAAAATATAAAATGTCATTATGAATGGTATAAAGCAAACATTACTGTTGAATTTTCTCCATAGTTGTACCTCATTTTATTATGCTTTTTATTAGATTAGATTTTTTTATGTTTTAGCTGTTCTACATAGCCTACTGTGTTTACAAAGTAAGTAAATTTGCGACTTTTAGTCATCTAAATCTTTGTTTTATTTAAGAAGATTGACCTTTTTTGTTTGTAATTATTGATGATACTTAATTTATTCAAAAAGACATTTAATTGGGAAAAACCATGTCTGGATTTTTTTGATAATATATTTAACAGGAATTGTTAGCCTACCATGTGCACTGCAATGACTGCTAAAGTTAACTGTTACTGAGAGAGTATTAACCAGTTTCACCTCAAAATAAACCATAAACAACTGCTCAATCTAAAGAGAGATAGTAAAGAAAGTAAAAGCTAGCTGGTGTCAGTTATTTGTAAAATGCATAGCAATGATTCTTGGGAATTTGGATAAAATGGGTTTAAATTTTGAAAAAAAGTTAGTTAAATTACAAAATATGAAGGTATATATCATTATAGACCAAGGTCTTGGCTGTTAAGCAATTTACTGGTGCAACCTCCCCTGTTCGTTTTTTTTTCCATAAAATAGGCGTTTTTCCAGTTATTACTCATACAACATTTACTTTAAGCCTAAATAGAAAAAGTAATGATTTTTTATTTAAAGCTCCACTGTGTAAGATCTACTCCCATCTAGCGGTGAAAGTCTATATGACAAGCAACTGAATATTACTTTCTACCCCCCCCCCCCCATTCGGAACGCGTTTTAACTCGTACGGTGGCCCGGCCGTGTCATGCCAAGGTTAACATGGCTTCCAGTAGCTACAAAGCAAAAGCAATGAGAAAAAAATGAACAATTTACAATGTCATTTGCCTGTGATCCATCAAAGCACACAGATTTATGTTTAACATGAAAAAAGTCTGATTGTCATGATATGTCAGCTTAAAATCACATACAAAAAGCAACCATGACGGGTTTAAATGGACGCGAACTAATATTATGTCAAAGTACAATGCTTATGTTTTAAGTAAACGTTACATGTCCGTGTATATGTAAGAGCTTTCTCTCATATTGGTGAAAAAAGATCGCGCAACTTTCACACGCTTGTAAAATGAAACAAAAGACGCGCAGATCAGATGCTTTTATCAATGAAAGCCTAAAAATAGGGCTGTCACCGTGTGTTTGTGCTAGAGGTCAGAAAAGATGAAAAACATTTTTCTAGATTGTGTTGTAACGTCGGCGAATGTATTTCAAAGATGGAGGCACAACATGGATTCAGCCAGAGAGCGCTTCGACGGTATGCATTTTAAATAGCAGATTCTACACTTACGAGAATACTTTGATTAGTGGGTGGGAAGTAATTACACATGAATGAGCACATACTTTTGAAAGAAAACATGGGTTTTTGTTAAGAATTAACTCAATAAAGTACACAGTAGAGCTTTAATAAACATATTTTTGTATTAATAGAGACTATAAATTTAATAACTCAACAGCATTGAAGAAACGTATTGTAAGCATATTCATTTAAAACAAATAAAACTCTGTCTGACATTAATCTGACGGTGGTGACATTGGCCTCATTATTCCAAAATGTATACCACTCAAGTCAATGGTTTCTTGCTTAAACTTTATGTAAATATTTGGCCCAAATATAACAATCCTGAGCACTGTGATGAACAAATATCAAATCATAACTTCCTAAAATCGGTAAAACCTGACAGAGAAGACAGAAAACCTGACGGTGGTGACATCTGACGGTGGTGACAAAAACCTAGTATAGATAGAAAAAATAGATGAGTTGTTCACATTAGCCATCTTGTTTCCCCTCTGTTGCTAGCTACTTCAGACCTCTTCTTAAAAATGATACATTAATTTCATAATCTAATCCAGGGATGGGCAACTGGCGGCCCGAGGGCCGCACACGGCCCGGGGTAAATTTTAATACGGCTGGACCATATTATAATTAATCAAATACTTTTAAAATTATGATTTTTGTATTCGGACGTAAAACCTCCCAACCAGGAGGGGGCGCTAGGTCCCGTGGATCGTCACAGTAAGCATAGTCCCGTGTTTGGGCTTATGTGAAGAAGAGGTCTTCAAGTTCACGGGGTCCGAAAACCCAAGGTCCGACCCGAGACCCGATCAAGTTCGGATCTAAATGTTTCACGCGTGCCTCGGACACAGGTCGGGTACAATAATCGGGTCTCGGGTTATTTAAAATGAATGTGTTTTTCCCGAACGGACCCGAGAAACCCTGAACTATGTGTGTTAATGTGTGTGTTAATGTCCTTTTCAAACCTCTCCTCTGTTTGCCAAGAGCGTCTAATTACGACATTATGTGGCTGGCGATAGGAAAATTTTCGTTGAGACAGACATGTCAGATCATTTTAAATGTACATTTTAGCGGTTACCTTGGTGTCATCGTCATATAAACAAATGTAGCAGCTCGCCAAATTGGTTGCAAGCCCACCGGGGCTGCGACTGCACACTGCACACACGTCAGTTTACATTCGGGTCCAAAACAATGCTGAAGATTTGAAAATGGGGTCCTCAGGAATGCAGTTGACCCTGTAGTTGTCTGATTTTATTGCTTTTTATAAATATCTGACAGTGGTGACGAATATGTGGGACACATTTTGAGCAATCACAAAATAATAGTAACTATTGTTCAAAACTCACTGTTTGTAGTTTTTAATACATATTACAATGTACCCTTTCATGTGGTAAATATATTATTCAATTCAATTACTACTTGTGGCTTTTTTAATCAAGTTAAATGATTATCTCTTAACCGAGGACAGCTGATTTTGTAGGCAATGGGCCATAATATAATCATTAAATTAATAAAAATAAAAATAAACCTTTAAAAGAACCTTACATATGTGCAAAGGACCCCCTGATTATAACATTGATTCTTTTTCTTCATGAAAATGTTTTTAATTTCCAACAGACTAGCACTTTTCTTAGTGGGACATGTTTTTGCCAAAATTTCAAGAATCAGTGTAATATCCAAAGGTAATTTCATGCTTACCACACAACAGTTGAAGTCCAGGAAACGATGAATGCTTTGGTCATCTGCAGTTTTGTCTGAAAAACAACAAACAGAAGATACCGTTATGCATTATAACGCAATATTCCTATTTAATTATAAATTACTATTAAAATAACAACAACAACAGTGATAATCAACCACATTTAACCTTTTTGTGAGCAAGGGCTGCCACAATGGATAAAACATGCTGGAGGGCTACTTTTTGATATAGTATACTCAAAACGTTTTTGTTTAACTTGTTGATTTTATTTTATTTTACTTGTTGATATGTTTTAGTATTGTTTAAAATGTTAACATACGTAAAGCAAGCCAAGCTAATATAAAAAATATGTAATTATGCTCACCGTTGTCTGAACTGCTATTTGCTGGGTGCATTTCTTCAAATTCTTCAATCACTTCTTTTTCTGGGTCCTCGGATTGCATTTCACTTTCACCAATCTCTCTAACTCCAGTAAAGTTATCCTCCGGGTCTTTACACATGGCGGGACATCACTCACAGCGGGTTCATGACTGGATAGCAGCATGCTCTGTACGTTATCTGACATAACCCTTTTGGATTTTTTTCTGCCAAACTCCATTTTTGAAATAGCGCTTTCTGTGGTCAGAATACTGTGTATGACACAGTTCAATGTTGCAATGTTCACAGAGGTGCCGAGGTCGTTTCTTCAGTCTTGGGACTTCCATCTTTCAACTGACAGCACACTGTGTTGATATCACACAGAGCTTCCGGCACACCGCGGTTATATCATACGCATGCGCGGACTTCTCATGAGATTTTCCTTATATCAATAACCTTGCATGTGATTGGAGGAGCCCGACAGACTTCTCGCCTTCGTCCAATCATGTGCGAGGTCATGGCCACAACTCTTACAGCAGTACAAGACGAGCATATAATGCACCATGCTGGATGCCAACCGCCAATAAAACCTTAAGAAGAAGAAGAGCATATAACAGACGTTTGGTGTTTGTAACTCCAAGAAGAGAAGACGGGTGCACAATCCCAAGCTTGCGGTAAGAATAATTGTATGTATAATAGGGGTGGAACGGTACACAGAAGTCCCGGTTCGGTTCGTACCTCGGTTCAGACGTCACGCAGAACTGCCCTGCGTATGCATGCGCTTCGTCCATTAATTGTATTTTAGCAGGACAATTTATCTCCTACTTCTCAGCGTGAGAAATACAAGGTGTGAGCGTGTGAACTGACTGAAATGCGTGTGTATCATGGTGAATGCGTGAGACTTAAGAGCCCTGATTAGATGTATTTCCACTCACATACCCAACAACTGCTGAACAACGCAGACACACAGTCCTCGTCTTTGCCACCACTCTCTCGCCTTTACTACTATAACCCAGACAGCACACGTACGTCTGCCCGACGTCGGCTCAAGAGCGTACGTCGGCCTCCTTATCTGAAACATCTAATAAGTATCGGCCAGGCATCAGCCAAATCTTCAGTCAAGTCAACGGTATTTCCCGCTCATCAAGCTTGTCTGTTACGTCGGCTTTGGGTCGGATAACTATACCGGAGGCCGATGCCGCGCTTCTCTCTGTTGGTGCGTGTCCAGTTACTCCTCCCTTTGCAACCCACCAGAGCAAAAGCGACATCATGGGTGTATCAAGTATGTACAAGAACTAAGTAAATGATAATAAGTGAAGAAAAATGGAATCCGTTAAGTAAATGTAAATGTTTTAATATAATATACATGTTGCGAATTCTTTATGGTTTATCTATTATTGTACGTAACTTATCTCATTAATGTGTTGGGTTACGTGAAATGCGCAGTGCATAGTTTAAAGCATATACGTTTCTAGCGTAAGTGTGGTATTCTCTGTTACGAAAGTATACTAGCTGGAGTTTTCATAGAGTTCGCAAGCTTTTCACTCGTGTGCAGCATCCTTCAGTGCAAGTTAAAGTTTATGACACAGTAAGTTCATATCATTATACTATGTTTAATGATTAATGTTTGTGTGCACCGTAACTATTTCTGGCATTACGCCAGTTTTGCCGCTGTTTCGTGATCTGTATAATTATCAGTGTAATCGCGCTAACACTTGCGTTAGCACGGGTGCTTATAACACTAATACCTGCAATATATGTTTAGTTCTTCTTATTATGGGCATAATCCTGTATTCTACAGTTTGTTATCTGTTGCTATAATAATGCTGCATAACGTGATTTATGCTATTATATTTCTTTCCGTAGTTTATATCCTTGCTTAGTGTATATATGAGAGTTCATGATGTTTCATTTGTAATACGGTTGAATCCGTATGTAGACAGGTTATTTATTATGTCTTATTTGTTTATTACAGAAACTACCTCAATTGTATACTGGCATGTGTACAAGGTTGAAACTTGCATAAATAAAAGTGGAAGCGAAATCTGATGACTCCTCCCTAATCAGAGTACTGAAGTGGTTAACAGCCTTTAAAACTAGCAATCAGTGGGGTAATTCTCAACAATACAAGTAAAAATAAATAAAATAGCAGCGCTTTCTTTGCTTTTAATGACACACAGCTGCTAAATTCCATTAATCCGAAGCAGGAGGGGGCAGTAATGTACATACGCTGGTTGCCAGCCGCCGTTAATACTCAAGTAAGTTAGAGAAAAGGCAACTCGGGAAAGTGAGGACAAATAAGGGATTATTGGCTTGTTTTACACGTATCATTGTTTTGTGTTCCCCTCCTTCATAAAAAAACAGACAATTCCACGTCAACTCGAACACGCAAAACCACGGTATGAAGCATTGTCATGAGCATGCCAAACCAACAGATGGCGATATATTCCTTAACCCAGAGAAGCCACTCCAGTCTCGTCTTGCCATGAACAAGGAAAAAATGCGGGAGCTGACTTCGCAGACGTACGTGGTTCAGGTAAGTTTTCGACAAAAATCTTATATTAAAAGTCTTAAAAGTTAGTATAAGGCACTCCGTCTACTACAGCACAGCAAATAAAGTCATAATAACGTTTGTAGTACTAGCAGCGCGATTCAGATTTGATGCATTTTTGCTAAAATGTTTTATTTAAAAGAGATTATAATTTCCATTATTTTTATCAATCTAAATACCTTTCACTTGTTCAGTATTGTGTTTTTGTTGCTATGTAAACGATGAACTTAATATAGGCAGATGGCCATTGCTTTTCTGAACAGCAGTTGGAAGTATTCTGAGGTAATTTAAATTTTAGGAAAAATATGAGGATGATTATCGATGATTATATAATTTAGTTCAATAACATAGTAATTTTGGTTGTTTCATTTCATTGTGAGTGTTTGTTTGATGTTTAAATGATCAACATAATATGGTTAATTGTTCTGTCCCGTTTGTTAGAAAAGCTTTTGCAAATATCTTGTCTGAGGTAAATTGTCATTTTAAACACATTTAGTGAGTGTGAATATTATGATTTTTGTCTCTATATATATTTATGATGCTCTGGCAGTTTTAGTTACTGTATAAAGTGTATTATTATGATCTGTATGATAGTTTGAGTGCTTACAATGGCAGCAAATTTAAAAACAAAACAAACAAGAGATGTTTACATTGACATTATTTAAGTTAGTTCAGATTCTTTGACAACCATTTTTGTTATGCACAGTGCAATCTGATTTACGTTATTGTATATCAGATGTATGAAATGTCAGACCTGCAAACTTGTCCCTTTTCGGCGACAATCGCCGTTTTCTTGGTCAATTGGGTCATTCACGTGAATCGCATAGAACCGGAGAGTTTTTTTGAGGTGTGTGTGTGTGTGTGTGTGGGGGGGGGGGTCGGAAGGCTGCCCTTTATCTGAATGCAATGCGGGCTAGAATTGCCAAACATTATTGGATAATTCTTATACTTGACATTTCTCTGGGCCAATCGGAATCTTAGCATGCTTTCCTCTGGGCCAATCGGAATCTTAGCACTTCCTTCAGAATCTTGAAGACAGCGTGGTCCTTTGGATGAGAGACACACCTACCAGGCAAGTCTGATGGACACTTTTAACGTGAAGGAATCTTAAGGTAAGTCAACTTTTTTGGAGCAAAAACAACAACTATTTGTTTGCTTGATTTAAATTAGTGTTAGCTACCGCTTATATTGTATTTTTAGGAACGAGTCAACGCCGAGTAATGCACAAACGTAGACCTTGCATAAAGTTTGCCTATGCTTCGAGCAAAATGACTAATGTTAGCTAACTTAGCAGGACGATTGTTAGCTAGGCTTATCGTTACCCGGGTGTTCCGAGATATACGGCTACTAATCGAATTCTGAGCTAACGTTACCCTGAGTAACTTATTCATTATGGTGGCTGTGGTGCGCGCTTGCGCAGGCAGTCATTCGTGATGTGGGTAAATGTGACTGTTTACACAACAGCTGATGCGAGAGTAATGTTAAAGGAAAACCCACCCTTTTTCAAAATTTTCCTATGTTTTTACCTCAACTTAGACTAATTAATACATACATATCTTTTTTCAATGTATGCACTTAATCTTTGTACATCGCGTTGTGAATGTTTTAGGATTTAGCCTAGCCCCATACATTCCTGGTGGCTGTATACCTGGTAAACAGTCATTTTTAACAACATAGGGCTGTTTAGATAAAACAATCTGGCGAGCGTGTTGTCCTAGGATAATACACCAACAGCCAATTTCTGTATAATAAAGGGCTACATTTTGCATCAAAGTCTGTCAATTAAATCTTTACATTGTATTGTTAGTTGAATTTACATTATGAACACTAGCACTTTGAGATTGTTTATTCAATGTAAGGAGCCCTACATATAAAATGCATTATTATTATAATTATTGAACAGAAATGTATTTTGATATTCACTGCATATCAGCCATACAGTATAGAGACACGTTGTTTTATCATATTAGTCCTATGTATGATAGTTTGCAAGGTTATATTTTAATGATTTTAATTTACTTTCAGGCAATGATTCTGGGCACTTTGGTGGAGCACTCACTGCCATTCACAATGGCCCGTCATCGTCAACCTTGCACAGACGCCGGCTGAGGACAAAGTGGCTCTGTCGCACGAAGCTTTCACGAACATCAGCAAAATTATATTTTTTTCATTTCTGTCTGTCTCTTGTTGTTTTTTATTTCAGTGTCATGCTTCACAACACCTCCAGGCGTTTCCGTGAGTTGTAAATAAAAACATTCGTAAAATATTAAATGTGTCATTCACTTTAAGCTTCAAGGATGTTTTAACAATGTTTTTTGGTTAAAGTATGCTGATTTTTGTTAAGTCACCCTCAGAATCATATTAAAATCACAAAAATATAGAGCTGGGGTAACCCTAAGCCACCCCCCGTGCGTGCGACACTGTCACCTTTTATACTCTGAGGAGTTTGCAGGTCTGAATGTACAGTGATTTAATGAACAGGTGTTTCATATCATAGTCATTTGCCATACTGTGGATTTTAAACACATCAAGGGCTGGAAATGACTGAATAAATTTCTTGCCTTTTTCCTTAGCTAATATTTCCCTCATATATGTTTCCTCTCTTCTTGTGTGTTAACAGGTCATTGGCACTGCTGTGTAAGTGTTTCACTGACAGACACCTCAAGACATTTTAGTGGGTGTAACTGGACATCATTTATGTAAATCTGTAATATTCAATTATTATGTTTTATGTCTTTGCAAAACAGATCACAACATCATTTGCTGTAAGTTGTTTTTAACCAGCTGTTACAAACATTTTTATTATTTGACTTTAACCCTAAGTGTTTTTGATCTTAACCATACTGTCATATTAGTTTTATCGGTGATAGGACATAGAGGTACTAAGCCATCTGTTTCTCTGTGCAGAGCATGTACATCTAGGATGCGATCAATCCAGATGAGATTCTCTCCAATGCCAGCAAACCGACAGTGGAAGACACGAGCCAGCACTTCTCCCACCACATTGCCTCAGGCTTTTGAGATACCCACTTATAACTGATTCTCCCCCCTATGTTGGGATCACCGGGGCCTCCAACGCCCGGCATGTACACGCTACATTAGGTGTAGGTAAGACGCATACTCACTGCTTCCCTGGTGCTTGTGTTCTCAATGTTTCTGTGCAGGTGCCTGGGATAATGAAGACAATTTCGGTTGTCGTTAGGGCTGGACCAGAAAATTCGAATATTCGAATATTCGTTCGGTGGGTTGACATTCGATTTTCAGTTTTGATATTCGAATATATATATAAATATTTTTCAGCGTTAATGCAGAGCTTTTGCCAAGCAGGAAGTGCGCTTCACACTCCCGCTCTGTAGGTGGCGCAGAGAGACCAACATCCATAGCCAACAGCCATCAAACTCCACCAGTAGAAGAAGAGATCGCCTCGAACGGAAAGCGCGCTTCCTGCTTTGGCATTCACGCTAATTGTGTTGTAAATAACGTTCAGTTTCTTGCAAAAACTGATTGATTTGCTTCACAAGACGTCAATATGTCACACGGAGATATGGGGGATTACTTTTGTATTGGATATATATGCTTTAGCTCTTAAAGTGTGCGGATCGGTTGACTTGCATGACGGAGCACTGGGGTTTCTGCAAAATATCTTCATTATTGTTCTGATGAAAAAAACATATTGTTCTGATGAAAAAAACATATTGGATGGTGTAAGTGTTATAATAAATAAACTTGATTTTGAAAGTATGCTACCGTTTTATTAAGGTATGTTGAACTTCGTTCATTTATTTTCGTTGTTTTATTTAAATAGCCTACCCTACGTTGTCAGTAATTACTGTGCTGCTAATTTCTGATACGGGAATGTTTGTTTGTTAGACAAATGTTGTTAGAAAATAGGCTACCTTATTAAAAGTATTGGTCTTGTGTTTTGTTTCACTAATGCTGTTCTCGCATGACGCATGACAGGCACGCCGCTTCCGGCTTGTGCTGTTCTGTAGTATTTTTAAAGTTTATTAATTCTAGAAGTGTCACATGTCCATATTGCACGAAAAAAATGCACTACACTCCCTTGAGTTCGCAGCAACACATCCGCCACATAATAAAACTGTGGATAGACAGACACACACATACACACACACACACACAGATTCCTGCCTTTATTAAAGAGAAAAAATATGTTCAGCCCCTCCTTCCGAAGCTTCGAATATTCGATTTTATTTCTACTAGAGCTTCGAAGCTCAAAAAATGGTATTCGGAACAGCCCTAGTTGTCGTGTTACACGCCAGGTGAACAACATCAGAGTGCGGCAGTCAGAGATCCTAAAGAAGGACTCCATATGTTTAGTCGAGACAGTACGCCGTACATCTCTTACGACGAGGATATTGGTTTCAGGACCGCTTTCCCGATACTGACAAGGACATTTAAGGTTCAATGGACAACTTGCTTTCAATGAATGGTTAATGTCTGTAGCCCTTTTCACACACACATTATGGAAAAAATACAGAGTACACATCCGGGAGTTGTTCGGGATTATTTGATTTTGGTTAATTCACGCTGCCAATAGTTATCTGGATTTGTTTGTGCTTTCACACACATGCACTTGGTAGGTTTTTTGTAGTATCTGTAGTTTGCTTATCCGTGATTTCTCTCTCGAGAAACCACACGTGTATTTTTTTGTTTATGATAAGATCATAAAGCAGTGCGTTACACCAGTGCTTCCCAATCCTGGTCCTCGAGCACGTCCTCTCAAAAAGTTTTTTTTAATTTTTATTTTATTTTATTTTTTTATTATAAGTGCAGACATACAACAGATAGTTAAGTAGTAAACAACGAAAACATAACAGACAACAAAAACAACAATTGTGACAATGATTTGTTCTGCTCAATGATATAGTAAATAAATGGATAATAAATTAAACGGAAATATAGATGATAATATTGTTATGAAGCAATGATAATAAGCAAAATAATAATAATAATAATAAGAAAAAAAGTTTTAGATGTCTCCTTATTTAACTCATCAGCTTGTTGGGGAGACATGTTTACCATTTTGGAAGGAGGCTGATAAGTTGAATCAGGTGTTTTAAATAAGTTTTTGGGAGTGGGTGCTCGAGGACCAGGATTGGGAAGCACTGTGTTACACGCTGTTTTGTTATGCTGGTGAATGTTCATAGCTGATAGTGACGAGCCCCCTGATTTCTTCTTCAGTCCAGTTTGCAGATATTTCTCATTGTGAATGTTAATCTGCATTTAAATCTGCCATGTCAAAGGGGAAAAGGCTATATTTTTGTCGTGATGACACAATATTTATGTTGACTAATTATCGACGTTGAAATTGACACCGCCGATTCTATCGACCAAACGCAACAGCTCTAAGTCTAGCATACACATAATTGCATTCACTAACCTTTGCCTCAGGTTATAAATAACTTAATAATCACAACCATCCACTACCTAAAAAGCTATGAACAGCAGTCATGCAAATTTTCTCAATTTGCTTTTCTATATCTACTAGCAATTATGTGAGCTGCAGTCTGGATCCTGCTTCTGTCAGATGACCTAACACAAATAGAAAGATGACATCGACCCTTGCAAGGACTTCAGACGATCCCAGCACTGGACTACATACAGTGGTAATCGTGCGTTTCATGTTTAACTTTGGATACTTTTGGAGATCATTTCATCTTCCCCTCGCTTAAATGTTTACATTAACAGAATTTTTTTACCAGGGGTGCCCAAACTTGTGCATGTCCCTGTACTGATATATACTATACAAATAATGTAAGTTGAATTTACTTATTTGAAACACATTATACTAAGCACTACACTGCAATGTTGTTTTTAACGTTTGTGCATAAAATATAATTTGTTGTCTTTTTCCTTCATAAGATTTTCAGTAGTCCGTGTCAAATTTTATTTCAAGGTAAGATAGCTTTACATGTCTTTCATTGTGTTTTAGTGATCACACAGGCCCTGTTTATGTTCTTAACCGGCATGAGTTTATTTATTGTGATATACACAAAACAAGATATTTTGATTAATGATGTTAAGTACACAGCTGCTCATTTACTTCAATAAAATATTTTTCCTATTATGGAAGTCAATGGGTACCATCAACTGTATGATTGACATCATTTATCAGATTAAAGAATTTTTGGCAAGTTTATAACAACATGAAGGTGAGTAAATGATACAATTATAATTTTTTACGTAAACTTTTAGCTTTGAAGGATTATTTACTCAACCCCATATCATCCAAGATGTTTATCTTTCTTTCTTTCTTTAGCCAAACACAATTAGAGTTATATTAAATACTGTCCTGGCCAGTGGTGGCTCAAAATAAGTGTTCAGAGTGCAGTGTTTCCCATACATTGATTTATTTGTGGTGGCCCACCACAGAATCAACACTGGGCCCCACAAATAGAATTTTCATGATTCCCATTTACATTTTTATTTCACTATTTAAAACAGCTTAATTCGGCTTAAAATATAATTTGACATATAATACAGATCAAAAACAGATACATATCAAAGAGTAGAAGTGAAACATATTTCAGGTGCCAACACGAGATCAAATGAAACACGACATGATGACGTCACATATATGCTAATTAGTGGGTGGCGTCATCACCACCACAGTCTCTCAAAATCCTGTGGGAAACACTGGAGTGTCATGTGTGTTGCTCGTGTTTTCAAAAATACGTGTTTGTTGCGTCATGTAAACCATGTGCATCACGTGTCTTGTCAAAAGAAGTGCCTGCTGCACACGCGTCAAAACCGTTTATGATAAAAGAGATGCTCACGTTCACAAAATACATGCAACACATTCACTTAACATTAAACTCTGATTACGCATGAGATAATGCATTTATCTTTTATCATAAACCATTATGACGTGTGTGCAGCAGGCACTTATTTTGACATGACACGTGATTCACATGCGATACGCCTAACACATATTTTAAAATGACGAACCACACACATGACGGGCTACATACATGTTGGGATGAGCTTCGCATTGCATTGCGCGCCCTCGGAAAATAAGTCATTGTCCACCACTGGTCCTGGTTCTTTAATGCTTAATAATGGCATTGACTGGGCATCAATGTTTTGAAGTTCCAAAAGTGCATCCATTCATCATTAAAGTGATCCATATATAACCCAGTGGTTCTTCTAATGCAAAATGATAGGCTTGTGAGAAAAACTTTATATTTTAAGCGAGTTACGATGCATATGTAATGTAAACAGACTACAACAACTCAATCGCATTGTTTCTCACGTGTCTCTACTGCGTTTCATCACAATTCATATTACGACTAGTCATGAGATGCATAACATCCAATGCGATAACACGTGCCGCCATATTTAAATTGTCTTTTTAACTTTGTAAATGTCTTGTCTCTATCATAAAAAGCTATAAATATGAGTAGTTTTTCTCACAAACGTATTGTTTCGCTTCGGAAGACATTTATTAATCCACTGGGTTACATATGGATTACTTTAATGATGGATGGATATACTTTTGAGCTTTGAAAAACATTGATCCCAGTCAATGACATTATAAAGCAAAAATATAAATACAATATATAAATGTAAAGAACCAGGAAATGATTTAATATAACTCTGATTGTGTTCTGTAAAAAAAGTAATAATCAGTCAATTTTCATTTTGGTGGGAGGAGTAATCCTTTAACTCATTTGAGTCATCAGACAGTCATCTTGTTGCTTTGACTGAATTCAGTTACAGATCAAAATCCCTGGTGGTAAATCAACACTGCTCAGTCTTATCTATTTGAGTACACTGACGATCCTGAAGGTGTGTTTAACATTAATATAAAATAATAAAGTAATGCATAAAGTGATAATTGAACATTACTGATGATGTGTGCTGTTAACAAGCAGAAGGGTAAAGATAAACTAAAACAAAGACGTCAAAGCAACAAGATGACTTTGTTCAGACAACTCAACCCTTATAAAATGTCTTTTATTTAACAGTGCATTTTATCCTTTATCTTAGACAAAGCAGACCATGTTAATTTCATTTAATACTTTCTGGAACAAATCTGGGTCCACTTATCATTTCTACTTACAAATTAACATTTCTGTTCTGCTCCGTTTACAGTGTTTGGGTGAGATCTAGACCGAGGACTAAGGCATATACTAGGACAGAACTAAGTGTTGTGGCCCACAGGTGAGACAAACTTTGCAACTTGGTATCTTTTAGACACGATACATTGAAGAAGGGCCCATTCATATTATACTTAAACTTGGTCCAGGACCATTTGATTTTTGGTTCATTCACACTGCCAATGATTTTCCGGAATCTGTGTTTATGCCGTAAAGACACATGATGTGTTTAAAGTCCTGCACTTGATAGGTTTTATCCACAGTGTCTGAGGGTTTGTTATTATTGGTTATTTCTCTCTACAGAAGACTGCATTTTTGTTTATGATAAGACTATAATGGAATGCGTGATGCGCTGTTCTAGTATGCACATGAATTAACCCAATTTCAAAGTGGATTTTTGAAACTCCCTGAACTCTGTCCTAGTCCAGTTTGCAGACATTTCTCATCGTGAATGTAAATGTTCATTTAAACCCCCATTTTAAAGAGCTGAATGGTATATCTTGTTGCTATGACGCACATGTATTTTGTTTAATATAAGCTCATGTGAGCACCTGATGCGCTAGAACTGTTGTGCTGCTAAATGATCTCTGCTTCAGCGTGGATAGTGACGAGCTCCCTGATCTCTGCTTCAGTCCAGTTTGCCGACCTTTGTAAAACCCTTGTTTTAAAGAGCTGAACCATAACTTCAAAACTACGCCATTGTTTTTGCGTCTCATTCACAAAGAGGGCTTTCCAGGTCTCTTAGGTCCCGTACACACTGCATATTAATTCGGTTGTCACTTCACCTTTTAATGCTTAATCCTGTTCTGTACACACACACTTCAGTAATTTACGGTACTGACAACCGAATTCCACAACCGAATTAACTCCCGCAAAATGCAGGTAGTGACATCCGCATTTACAGAAACTCTGCACAGTGTGTACATAACCGAACTGAACAACTAGTAGTTAATCAAGTGTTTAAACGTTCATCATAAACAGGACAGGTCTCTCTTCTGAAAAAATAAATGCTTAGAAGGGGAAAAAGTCTTCTGTATGCGCGGTTCAGAAAATGACAGAGGCACAAGCGTTTGCTGACTAGTGTTGCCAGATCTTGCACTAAAAAACAGCAAACAAGAAGAATCCAATAATAAACCGAAATAAATCTAAATGCTTTATCTCAAAGATCAAAATATTGGGACGGGCCCCTTCACGCTTTATTAACACCAAAAACTTGATCGCTTCATGAACCAAAAGCTATAAACGGTTAAGCACCAAAACGGTATTTACGTACAAAAAAGACGAGGACCTGGCAACACTGCAAGACCGCGCGCTCCGTGCTGTGAAGCAGCCTCACAAAAGCATAAAATACACAACGCCAAGATGGAGGTTTATTGCAAAACACAATGCTTTTATTATTTTGGTCAAATCTGTGATAAGCACGCGAGACGGCAGAACGTTGCTATGGTTATCTCTGTGTCAATCATCGCATTTTCGGGAGTGAGTCTTGTTCCGTACAGACATGAAACGAACATTTAGGGGATTCACTCCCGCATTTTAATGCGGTTGTCACTCCCGAAAGTTTGCAGTGTGTACGAGGCCTTACAGTAATGTTACTAGGTCCTCTTTCCTGGAACAATCCCAGAACATCTACGGCACATGTTTGCGTTCACACAAATGCCTGTCTGCCAATTTTACGGATATTTTCTGGGACCAAAGTGCTGTGTGAATAAGGTTATACTTTACTCGATTACAAGAACACTGATGCAAGCACTTGTTCAACACAGTTTGGTGGTAAGCAAGTGGGTGACTGTTATCTTTAGATATCTCTAACAATAAAATTTATACTTTTCAAGACATTTGCATTAATTCCTCCTATAGCACTCATTTTAAGTATAGCTGAGGATGCAAAGAAGAATTAACACTGTTTATAATGCACAGCCAGACATTCAGGAATGCAACAACACAGTAGACCAGATGTTTTATATGCTTACATAAAGTACTGTATGCTTTGTGGGTCCACTTTTTGATTATCTATCCAATATACATGATTGTTCATGTTTGCCATAGGCACCTAAATTTAAATATAAAAATGTGATTGTATGATTAATAATTTTTTGTTGGATGTTTCCATTTAGGTGATCCTAAAGCAACAAAGAGGAACCATGGAGAGGAAGAAGTGGTATCCAGATGTTTAAAAGGCGGTGTTCGGGAAAGGAAACAAAGGCAACAAAGAGGAACCTCTAAAGCCGCCTTTCCACTGCACACGACATACGCAAACGACAGTCGGAGTTCTCCCCCTAGTGGCAGTCGTAATGAAGTTTCAGTTTAATCGTATATGGGAGGGAAGCTCATTCCAGCGCAAGAGGCTTCATTCTAATATTTTTTACCATGGTGGAATAAATAAATGAAGCAAATGAATGAAACAATAAACAGCTATGCATATATGACAAAGATTGCCAATATTTTTTTGAGAGAACATATAAAGACAAGATTAAAATAATTACATATACAAATTAAATTAATAATGTATTTATTATCAGTAATCAATAGTGTTTTTTTAAGGATTCAAGTGTAACTAATAAAGTTAAACCAAAAGGATTAATCATTTTCACCTCACACACAGTTTGTGATTGTAATACAATGAAATACATAACTTCGGGTCGGCATATCGCATGCGGTTTAGTCGCACAAGTTCAAATTTTTTAACGCATCCAACCGTCAAAACGGATCCGATATTTACGCATCCGCAGATGGTCGGCACCTCACGCATCCGCTTTGCGACTCTCCATAGGGAATGAATGACTTCCGGCTTATCGGCCGTCGTTTGTCGTGTGCAGTGGAAAGGCGGCTTAAGGTTTAAAGGCACTGCTTGCAGAGACGAGTGCAGAAAATAAAGACAAAAGACCTGTCGAGAATGTTTTATGATTAAATGTTTTTGTTATGTACATGCACATTATTATTTACAATATATTTCTAAGATACATAAATATGTGACCTTGTATATGAAATCCAGGCTACTGTCTTAAAATCTAATGACATCTAAAGTTTGAATTTACTGATTTAACATTAAGTTCAGTCTTTGGCATGACCTTACTCAGTCAGTATTGAAGATGTCAAGATTATATTTTCAGAGAATGTTTTCTGAATTGTGTAGGATAATTTTATGTAGAAAACAGAAAGTCACAAAGAAATACTTTGCTGGGTTTTCACAGGCCGTGTCCCATTTGTACAACATATGTGAATTATCTTGAGACTAAAACTTCTGAAATCCAAACTGTTATATTTTAGCATTTCAAATGCAGCCACCCTTTGCCTAGAATTTGAAATATATACCCTTGGGTTTTTTCAGTAATTTTTTTAAATCTCACCCTGAGATATTTTTAAAGAAATTTCTATGTATTATGGGCTTGAATTACTTGTTTATTTTATCATTTTGTCCAAGTAATTTGAAAAAAAGTTTTAAATTAAATTTTAGTTCTCAATTGAAATAAATGTATATGTTGAGACTATATTTTTGTCCACAAACGTAATTGAATCATATACCTTAAGAGTATATTATTTTGAAGGGTATAAGAAATATTTTAGTTAAGTGTAAGTAAAACGTTTACACAGTAGTATAGCAGTGTATAATAGTTACAGAATATGTAATTTATGTGTGACACATGTAAATATTCTGTTACTGATTTATCCAAGTTGTTTATGTGTTATATTTGTCAAATGAATAAATTTGCAACGGTTATTGACAGTGGTGTACTTGTTTTTAGTTATTATTGCAAAGAAGCACATTATTCTGCATAAGTGTGAATGAATATAGGTTTAAATTAATAAATAAATGCCCGGTAAAACACGTGCAGAGCGGCTGTAATTGCATCGTTTAAACATCGGCCCGAGGGCATTTGCGACGAGATGCCGACATCTAGACGACATCTTCCCAATGAGCAAACGCTCCCTGAGCGACATCTTGCCGATGGAACTTTGAAAGTCGGCACAACGTCGGCCAGATGTATGTGTGCTGTCTGGGAACTGACTGGAAAAGTGAAGTTTTGCCAAACTTGCGATCTTAAAGAGGCCGGCGGATTTTCACCACCATTTGCCATACTCGCTGTCGCTGCTCACTCACTCACTCACTAGACCGTCAATCTGACAAAAAACTGCAGAGTGCCAGAGAGTGCAGACGGGCTCTGATAGAGCGCATACATAGGCGGAGCTCGGCTGCATCGCGCCAATCAGAGCTTCAGAGCTAAAGCAGGGCTACAGATTAGCTGTCCCTAAAGAACCCGCGGATCTAACAGTAGTTCCGCATTACATTAATTATTTTGCACGCAAGTTTTTTTATTTTCATACCGTGTATTCTCCGTTTAAATTCATGCACCGAACCGTGATCCCCGTACCGATTCAGTTCGAAATGAATACATGTACCGTTCTACCCCTAATGTATAAGCGGGTGATTCTCACGAAACCATTGAAACACCACGGCACTAATGATTTTAGATATAAAATGTGTAATATAGGAATATTAAAAAGCCTCAGAATTAACACAATACTGTGTTCTACCTTGCACAATGTGTAATTTCAACATAAGAATTTATAATTTGTCAATTTTATCTCATTTTCTGCTGAAATTCTCATTACCGCAAATGCGTCCGGCTGTGTTTGAACATGCGTTATGCTGTAATTTAAACATATTAAAACAAAAATATTTAGAAAAAAAATAAATGGATGTTTTGCTAGACTACTTTAGATGACAGAAAAATAATTTACTGAATATTCATGTATAATAATGAAGAAGAAAAATTAGGAAATTGATGTGTCCATGCCTGATGTTCTCATCCTCCGCAACACTTTTTGAGAACAGTTTAAGCACACATACAGAATTTTAATAAAGTTTAATTTTGAGTGACCAAGCACATGGACCAGTTACTTCAAGATGGCTACCAGGTAAGATCATCTCTTTATATCTTTCCAGTTAAATTTGAAATATTCTCTTGTCAGAATGCTTACACGACATTTTGATTATCATTACCGAAACAGGTAGTTTTCTACATTTCGAAAATTGTTTGATTTACAATTTTTTATGAAAATGTTCTTTATTAAAGTCTAAATATATGCACTGAATAAAAAATGAGCAAAGCCTACGTGGCTTCTCTATTTTTAGCAAAACATACTGGGGTACCTCATCCTCCGCAACACCATTCTCATATACCGCAACCATTTAATAGCAGTTGCGGTAAAGAGAACTTCTGTTTCGGAAATGAGAATTTAAGCATATTGTTTATTACATTTAAATATCTCTTATGAATTTAATATAAATTTAAAATGTAATAACTGTTGATAGTTTGCTTTATGATGCTTCATTGTAGACAGTCAGCAAGTGAGAAAAAAGCTTTAGCAAAGGCCATGTTGACAAAGTTCAGGGAGAAACTTAACAGCAACCCAGAATGGCTAGAGGAGTACAGAAGGAAGGAGAGAGAGAGGTTAGGTTTGGAGATGTTACTAGCAGGTGTAATTAGCAAAAAACACACTACAGTGTTAGGAAATGTACATGACAAACACACAACACAACGCAACAAGTCTATACTATATGATGATGTGTACATTAATTTTTTTCTCCCATGTTGTGAGACATGCTAATTTAATGTTATGCTTTCTTTCCACTTTCAGGTATCAAAAACAACCTAGCGATGGCACGCCACGCATCTAGGCGCTGCAACATCAGTTGGATAACAAGATCCATAAAGTTGGATCCCATGCGTGCCAGCATCTCAGCTACCTGCGACCGCACAACGCGCACTGTCTGCAGCGTCAGATTGCTGCCTGGGGGCAAGGGACAAAGGGAGACTACCTCCTTTCTGCGCAGTGCGTGAGTCACAGACACCAGAGAGGATGGCCAAAAAGCGCCCGGCGCTGTGACAGAAAGCGGGTTGCTGCACAATTCATTACGACTGTGCGTTAACCCTTTCAGCCTCTGCTGTCTTCGCAACATGTGGGTCGTGTTCGAGAGTGGGGGGGGGCGTGTTGTAGACGCTTATGTGAGGACGGGCCCTGGGGCGAGCAACACAAAACCAACTGAGGAGAAAAATGCTCTGTTTTTGAGCGGCTTCTTTCCGGACGGCAGTCCCCCAGGACCCAGTTTCTTGCATCATATACTGGAGGATTTGTGCCAGGGACTCTTGTGATGCACCACCGGTTCTGGTCCATGAGACACAGGGTGGTGAGGTATGAAGTGCCTCATAGCCTTAGAGCTCTTCACCGCTTCCGAGAAATGCTCCGTGATTGTGCCCACCGTGTCACCAAACAGGCCGGATGGAGAAACAGGCGTGACTGTGCATGGCCACCATGAGTGGTCTTCGTGGCCCTTAGCGTGAAATCCGTAACCATTCTCAGATCCCTGAAGGTATTTAGATCCGTGCTGCCCTCATCCAGAGCCTTAAGCACCTGCACCTAAAAGATCTGTAGGACCGCCATAGTGTGCAATGCAGACAGAGCCTCTCTCGGCGCAGGTATGCTTTTTCGGACAGGTGTGCTGTCATGAGGCTTCACTACCCTCAAAGCTGCGCCACACCATCCAAGGAAGTGGACAAGGGGCAGAGGTGAGCAGCCACAGCGTCCTTGATGGGGGGAATACACAGGTAGCCTAACTAAGAAAAAAAATGGGGGGAGGGGTAGCCCACACTTTGGTGACTTTCCTCCGAGCATCAGCGGGGCGGCCTGAGTGAAGAAAACAAAAGTCAAGCTTGCTTCTCTGGGGTTCTTGTGGGGTGCTCCACTCAATCTCCAAGTCCTGCACGGCTTTAAAGAGAATGCGCACCAGTTCCTTTTAGAAGGATGGCTGTGTGTCTGATGCACCACGTGGAGCCTGGTCCCAGTCTCCATCCAACGCTGTCAGAGACATCTCATCTTCCTCCGCCGGAAACCCAAAGGAAACAGACCTGGCGGCTCCTGGTTCAGGACACAGGCTCTCGGCGACAAACTGAACCGGTTGAGCGAGGGGAGGACTACCACCAGCGGCTCTTTGCCGGCAGTGGGACACTGCAGTAAGAAACCTCCAAGGGCGATGTTGAGCCGGGTCCTGAGCACCTTCATCGGGAGATCCTCACAATAAGGGACACCCTGAGCCAACAATTGCCGCCTTTGGGTGGAGCACACAGAGCTCGTGTGAATTGGGTGGGTCGATCAGACCTCCGCACCACAAGCAGATTTGCGACATCCCGGAACACAGAGAGGGCTGCTTACATTTCAACCTGAATTCAATTTTGCTGCCTACGAAGTCTGTCCTAAAGCATTTCTCGGATCTGCCATTATGCAGCCAAAGTCATTGTCTCATAAGGCAGCGAGGGAACAAGTCAGCTGTCTAAACTTTCGGATACAGCCTCTCTCTCTCTCTCTCTCTCTCTCTCTCTCTCTCATCGAAACAGATACAGAATGGTAAAAGGTCAGAAGACCAAATCATATCCAGCAAGGAAATATTTTTCATCTTATTTACACAAATGTTTTGTGATATCTAGCTGACATTAGCTGGCCATTTCTCAATCCAATGGCTGCAGCCTTCAGAGCTCGCATTTGTAGGCAGAATATGTCATCAAGACCATCTTATTTCAGTATGTTAAATGCATAAATGGGGACTTAAATATGACACAAAGGAATATTAATATAAGCCTTCCTGTTCTCATGTTTTTTCTTTAATATTTTTTTCAAAGACTACACAATAAAACAGTTTTGAACTTGAACACATGATGCTGTAAATATTATCAGACTTTCTACTTTAAAATTTGTTTTTAACACAATCTCAGGCTAGTATACGTATTCTCATTACCGAAATAATTAACCTCATTTCCGAAACCTATGTATCATTACCGCAACAGATGCTTATTAAATGTTAATTTAATTAATAGAAGCATAATACTTTGATTTTAAATGCATGTGCAGAATCTCCAAATTATGTTCTTTCAGGTTTGTCATGTCATTTTGAAAATGTGTCAGGTTTCTTCGAAATATATAAAAAAAATAGTTGTAAATTGTGGAAGGTGTTGCGGTATATGAGCTAAATAAAACAAAATAAAAAAACCGTTAAATTTAAAATAAATATTATTTCAGAATTTCAATTTACTGTGCATGACTATTAATAATCAATTTTTAAAAATGTGAAAATATATTAGCTTTTCTAACAGTGTTGATGTTTTCTGACTGTTGCGGTAATGAGATTTTTTAGGACTTATTTTTGAAATTATGTTACAAAAAGTGTTAAATGATAAGTAAAAGTTTTTAAATTAATGTTCCCATATACTTCAGACTTTGTTTCTAATGTCTGGTGGGAAAAAAAGTACATTTAAGCAATTTTTACATTTTCATGCTTGACATTTTTACAACCAAGTTTTCGTGAGAATCACCCAAGCATATTTTTAAGTAGCCCAAGCTAAAAGCCCAAGCTGTTTGTTTTATAACTTAAAGGTGTTTTTTTGTCTTGTAATTTTTAGGAGGCTGTACGACGTCTCGGAGGCACACTGCAGGCACCATGAACCAGAGCAAGGGTAACGTTACGATTTAAAAAATATGTTTTTATTCTTGTTTAAGGAAATAGATACATTAATAGATCCGAGCTTAAACCCGCACATTTTGTTTTCACAGAGTAATGTCGCCTCATAACGAAGCCGTGAGATTCTATTTGCTTGGGGCTATTTCAGCAAGTCCAGATTTAACTGCTGAGAATGACAACATTGTTTGTTAGTATAAATTCTGTTTTTCCTCATTTTTTGTTTTATTGTACCGTGACTCTTTTTATTAAAACAGTCTCATTTTATTGTTTTCCAGATGCCTGTAAGACGTATTATGAGTCGGTACGCTGGAGCTTCAGATACAAACAACCTGAACTCGCATCGCAGGCGGAAAATGCGAAAAGTTTAGCTCGGAGTCGATCCAGAAGAAAAAGGGTAAGATTTATTATATTAGATCAGTTTTTTGTCAATGTGAGTATTTTTCAGGTCACTTATTGTCTTTATTGATTGTATTACAGTTGCTGGAAGCGAGACAAAGTGTGCTGGCTGAGGATGAGATGGACTTTTGGAAGTGCGCCACCATAGATCTCATGTCTGATGAGGAAGGCCGCATTGTTGACGGGGTGTCTGGATGAATTGTGCGGCCACCGCACTCTCGCAGCCTGGAACTCTCCGAGCTCTGTGCCACGCTGCAATCCAGATTAGAGGCGATACCTAAATACAGGGCAACTCACCATATATGCCTGCAAAAGTGACTGTTACAATGTTTTTGAATTTTTTTTTCAACACTTTAAAAAAGATTTTAAGGGATCTTTCCCAAATGTCTTGGGCACTTTTTGACGTGTTTGGAGGACAACATAACCCAGATAGCAAAATATACTCAGGCCAGTTCCGGTTAGATTCTCACCTGCGGAGACTTACCCGTCGGCCCGCTTTCGTCTGACGCACTCGTGCCGGATGGCAGTTTACTCACTGCCCAATTACGGCCAGAATCAACTGGCCCAGATGCGGCAGCCGTTAGCTTGCTGGCATTGCCGTAATCAACCCAGAATTGGGCCGTCACTAATACGCACTCAGCTGGCACAATTCAACCTTGCCATGTTATTGTCACAAGTCGGGGGAAAGCCCCTTCCAAGTTCCCACCTCGAGGAGGTCCCAAAGCCACCCCAATGACCAGACACACGAGAAAGGAGTTATAATTAAAGTCAATCTTTATTAAATTATTTAAAATGTTAAAGGGGAAAGGGCAATTTAAAAGCAAAATCTCTTAGCCTCCAGGCGGGGCTTCACGGGAGCAGGGGGGGGGGCGAGTTTTCGGGTCTTTCCCTCACTTGATCCCGTGGCGCGCTCCCCTTCTCCTGGAGGCAGATCAAACAGAGTGTATACTGGGTTCGGTGCGTATCGTAATGCAACTCTTCCGCTTCTCTCTACAGGTAGTTATTTATTGTCAGGCCACTCACCCCTTTGACACAGATATTTAGTCGTTAGTCAAACTACTCACTTCAACCTTTCCAATGCTTCGCCACTGCCCGGCCACTCCTCCAGAGGAAAGTATACTCGCTATATGTTCAAGAAAGTCCCACGTATGAGGTGCCCCGGTCCGAGCTCCACCGTTTCCTAACAGCTGATCCTCCTCACGGCTCCACTGGCCTCGAATGACCTCTATCAAGATACATACACAGCACGACACTGCAAGCTGTAAAGTGTACACACACAAAAGAAAACGAGACTCACCCAAGGCACTGCACACACACTCAGTGGATTATGGATGAAGCCAAACGGGGCCCGGGCCCGCCGCGTGGTAGTTAGGACGATATCCCCGGATGGAGGGGACGAGATGAAACGAAAGGGAACGTGGGACTTTCCCCTATGATGGTTCAGATACACTAACGGCTCGCCCACACTTCTCTCCAGTGGGGCCGAAGCGCTTCCGGGCTTCTCACAACACAATACCAGGTGATGCTTTAATGTCCACAATACCCAACACAGACTGAAATGTCACTCACGTGTATCCTCTATTTTCAGGATGGATTTCCCGGCTCGCCCACGCTTCCTCTCCCTCTCTCCAGTGGGGCCGTAGTGCAACGGAGCTGCTCACCACACAGTAACAGAGAACACTTCAACATCCACAGTACACAACATAGGCTGAAATGTCACTCACGTATAGCTTCTATTTCCAGGATGGATTCCCGGCTCGCCCACGCTTCCTCTCTCTCTCCAGTGGGGCCGTAGTGCAACGGAGCTGCTCACAACACAGTAACAGAGAACACTTCAACATCCACAGTACACAACATAGGCTGAAATGTCACTCACGTATAACTTCTATTTCCAGGATGGATTCCCGGCTCGCCCACGCTTTCTCTCTCTCTCCAGTGGGGCCGTAATGCAACGGAGCTGCTCACAACACAGTAACAGAGAACACTTCAACATCTACAGTACACAACATAGGCTGTAATGTCACTCACGTATAGCTTCTATTTTCAGGATGGATTCCCGGCTCGCCCACGCTCTCCTCGGTGGGGCCGTAATGCAACGGAACTGCTCACAACACAGTAACAGGTAATTCTTTGCTTAGTCGTTCCCCATAGGCAGAATTCGGTCTACTCACACTTAATGTGGCTTTCGGCTGTCCGCATATAATGCCGCAACCGTCCTCAACGTAGTCGTCTCAGCAACTCACTTAGCGATCCTCCTTCACTCCGTTTATCCAACTCCAACCCCTTTGGAGTAGTCGCCGTATAACAGCCCCACGATACAACACAGCAGCACAGACAAACACAGCGCAGACCGGCTTCTCTGCAGACAAAAACTCTCCCAAGGGATCAATGTGGACCAACACACACGGGTCTGCACAGCAGAGACAAGGCACTTTTCAGTGTGGTGCTCCTTTAATGTCCACAGCTCCCTCCTTTTCGCCTCATTCGGCTGCCGCACTCTTTCCTTTCGCTTTAAGCGATTCCCGGATCAACGGCGCCCTTCGGCTCCTCCAAGGAAGGAGCGTGTGGTTTGGTCCGCCCTAGGCGTGAAGGAGCTCACCCCCGAAAAACAACTCCCCTCTTTGTGTTTCTTTGGACCTTTTATGTGTCTCGTCTTCACTCCCTCCTCCAATCATGGGTTGCCACATTGATTCACCCCACCTGTTGCTCGTTCACTCATAATTTACGTTGTCAGGGAGACCAGGAAGTAAAAAGGTGTTTTAAAAATCGGGTCCAGGTGGAAACCATCTTCAAGCGGAACCTTTCTCCGCCACTTTTGGTTCCGCCCTACAATAGTCACCCGGTGACATTATTATAATGAAATCATCATGACTACTTGTATAGATGTTTCTTAAATAACCCATGTAATAACTTTAGCATTTAATTTCATATAAACACAAAGTCAATACAAAATTTATATCTATACTAACTTTTAAGTAAAATGGAAACAAAACATTTTTATATTTATCCCATATTGTTGCAAATAAACCAAGACCAAAAATATGAAGAACATATTTATTTATAAAATATGCACACTGCACAGGTGTAAAGAAACACATTAAAAGACTTTTAAAAAATAACATTGCACAAGTTAAAACACTAGTTTAAAAAAACACTTTGAATAAAACAAAAAAAACTGCTTGTGTAAAAAGTGCACAAGTTCACAAATTTGTAATGCTTCTTAAAAGCCTTTAAAAGGCAAGTTCACCTCAAAATGAAAACTTCCTAGTAATTTACTCACCCCAATATCATCAAGGTATCCATGTCTTTCTTTCCTCAGTGGAAGAGAAATTTAGTCGAGGAAAAATTTCTGGATGTTTCTCTAATAATTGAGTTCAATGGGACCTACTGTTTTGCAGTGCAAATCAATGCAGTTTCAAAGGTCTGAAGAGCTTCAACAGGCTGGTGAACGATCCCAGCTGAGGAATAGGGGCTCGTTTCGCTACACAGAAAAATCACCAGTGTTAAATGTACACTCCTGGTGTATGGGTACTGTCATGGGCTTGCCAGATCTTTTGTACTAGACTCAGGTCTGAGTGTATCTGGCAAGACCATGACAGTACTATGTTCTGTGTGGGGGACATGTGGAGTCATATTATATGTGTGGCTTCCACGTGTTCCCAGTGTCTTGTCGCTGTCATGGTCTTGCCAGACCTTGGTGTAGATTCAGGTCTTATTTCAGAGGGCAAGATTATGGCAGCATTGTGTTCTGTGTGGGAACACGTGTTTTCATATTATGTATTTGTGTCACGTGTTCCCAGTGTCTTGTCACTTTCACCCTACTCCCTTATGTACTCGTGTCTTACGTAATTAATTATGTTCACCTGTTTCCCATTGATGTCGTGTCTTTATTATGCCCTCTGGTTTTCTGTCGTGTGCGACATTGTCATTGTCTAAGGTCAGAGTTTCATGTTATCCGTGTTTCTGACTTCTGTTCCTGTGTTCCAGTGCTTTGTTCCTGTTCCGTGTTTATTTACCTGTTTTACCCCCACATGGGTTTTTGTGTTCAATAAACCTCCAGTTTAGTATTTCAGTTGTGTCTGCGTTTGGGTTCTCTTTTTGTTAAGACGTATCGTGACAGGTACCACCAGCAGTGTAGATTTAACACTGGTGATCTTGCCGTGTAGACAGATCGTTTTGCTAGATGAGCATCTAATCCTCAACTGGGATTGCTCACCAGCCTGTTGAAGCACTACAAAGACCTTTGAAACTGCATTGATTTGGACTGCAAAACGTTGGAGCCCTTTGAATTCCTTATTTAAAAAAAAAAACATCCAGAAATGTTCTCAAAAAAAGCAACATCTCTTTCACTAAGGAAACAAAGACATGGATATCTTGGATGGCATTGGAGTAAATTATGAAATTTTGAGGTGACCTATCCTTTAATTAAAAATTAGATTTAGCTTTAGCTCTTTCATTCCTTCCTCCATCCCTGTCAGGAGCAAGTTGTAGCCATCTTGTTATGTATTTTTCCACTTCTTTATCAGTGGACATCTTGCCCTCAACTCCATCTATATATAGAAAACAATAGAAAATAGATAGTTATACTTTGTTGATAAACAATTGCAATTTAAATACTGTATGGATTTTCCCTCCAACTACAGATCAGAAAAGACAATGTCACTTAAACCCTTCCCCCTGAACAGATAAATGAGGGATAAAATATATCCAAATAATGTCCAATAGCAATGTGCCATAGCCAAACTTGCAGTTTATAATGGATGAATGCAATATTTACACAATTTACATACAAATACATGTCCATAAAGTCAAAATTGCCCTACACGGTAATATGAAAAACAACTGGGGTAAAAATACAAACCTGTTCTTTCTTTTTGTGTATGCTGGACGATCATCATCATCATCCGTCTGCAAGTATATAGCCCATCTACAATTCAAACAACATTACTATTCTCATTTTCATTATAAAACATAAGATCTGTTCTACTATTTTTTCAGGACTGTTAACAGACACAATTGACCGACCATTAACTGTTAACACCATGTTAAATTGGAATTATATTAAAATGGATGTGTCTATAACCCATTTAAATTCCTTAAAATTATTTCAAGTTACTTTTAAGACCAACAGCATATCAAGTAGTAAAACATTACCTTTGCGATTGCAATCCAACGTTGAAATTTTGTTGAACTTGTGAAACTGAATCTCTGATTGTACGCTACACCTGTACACCTTTATCGTCCATTCAATGGCCGTCGTCCAATCAGTAGGCTACGGAAATACGTCATTCATTATGCAAGATTTGAAATTTGCCGTGCATTGTTTGAGCCCAGCTAAATGCCAGAGTTGTAATCTAAGTCAGTGTTATCGATAAAGTCTCAGTTCATGGCTGGAACACCAGCTGGTAAAGTAAACATAGCCTAGCTAGCTGGTTATGATTTCAGTACAGTAATATCAGAGATAATCCTTTTCAACTACAACCAATAGTACAGTAATGTTAAATCTTACTTGTGAGTAACGTTAATCCCCAAGCCCTATTTGTGATGGTCTGCCGATTTAACCAGGAATAATGTTATATGCTGCCACGCAACAAAACTAGCAACGTGCCTACGCCGGTTTAAGATGGCGGCCACATTAACATTACTATATTATATCTATGACTAAGTCCCTTTCAGAGCGTCTGCTGCATAAAATACTAGAAAATAAAACCGCATCGATGCTTACCCATTTATTCTGAGATGATCCCATTTTCGTATGTCTTGCTAAATAATCCATTGTTGTTGTTTTTTGTCCAAGCTGCAAAAACATTAGTGATCACCACCGGAAGGCTATGAGGCCCCTCACACTGATGATGTCACCTGAGCGTGCAATCCGTGCATACATGTTAAAAATAATGTAAATAATGATCTGCAAGCTTCATTACAAAAAATGTTTTGTTATGGTTATAAATATTAAAGAATACTGTGCAAAACGACACTATATATTATTACTTTTATAATAATATTATTATTTAAAATTATAAGTTTTACCCTAGATATTTTGTTTTGGACAAGTTCACGACATTCAACGAGTAGACAGCACATTATCAGATACGTTCAGGAATTTATGTCTCTTTTAAAATATTTTTTTTGTTAATTTATTGCTGCTTCGAAAACCATCCTTTGAACTTAAGCCGAGTCATTTCCAGAAGTGGCCCGGATCTCTACAGACAGATACGGTAAACGTGAATCGGCCCAGTGCTTTACAGTCGTAACAAAACTGCAAGTGCCATAGTGAGCTGTGAGCCAAACTCGGCCCTGTTAACAAATGCTGATTCTGAGCCACAGGCCAGGGTGCCCAATAACCCCCCTCTTTAGAGTAACGGCCCGACTTGAATTTACTCACTCAGTATTGGCTGAGGCCACTACTTTTAAACAAGAAAAATCCCTTATGATTGGTTTGAAGTGATCTGCCAACCATTCACGGGGGATTTTACTTGTTTAAAAGTAGTGGCTTCAGCCAATACTGAGTGAGTACATTAAAGTGGGCCGTTACTCTAGTTTCGCTGCAATTCACATGCTAATTAGGCCAGAGACGCTCTACCTGGCCGGCAGAGGTTTCGCTGCTATTCAAATGCTAATTAGAGGCATCGCACCCGCGCGGGGCTCTCCACCTATGTCATGGTTCGTTTACGACAATTTGTGACACAGACGAACGCGACGCTCGCTGCCTGTAAATTGAGGAAAGCTGCCAAAAATTTGGGAGATTTTCGGGAGCCTGTCATCTATGTGATGCGCAACAGTCGGCACGTGATCATTTCAAATCCGTTTACAAGAGAAATGCTGTTGTATATTGGATTGTAAAAATGATGAAATTATCTTCATACATGCTAATTTCATAATGCGAACGTATTAACACAAGGTTTTATTCTGACATAATATATAACACTATAACATGTCATTTTATATACAAACTATATTTCTATCTTGACATGCATATTAGGTTCATGTTGGTCCAATTTGATTCTCTCTCTTGTGCACAGTCGCCGTCGTCTGTCTCACTCTCAGCCTTCTTCCTATTACGAGGTGTTCCTGTAAAAATGTGCTAGACGTGGAATTTTAAAAACTGGATGGTTTATTTATAGTTCGAATACGGATATTTCACGTCATGTTCGAATGCATATTGGAATACCGAATAAAAAGTGACAGCCCTAATGTGCTTAAAGGGCCTGTGTGCATAATTTGTATAATTTGTGCATAATGTGCATGCAAGACCAGTGTGGACATTGTGTGTCATCTGTGCAAAATATGCATGCAATTCATGCTTACATTAAATATATTATTAATCAGACTGTTTGATCTGACAGCATTTATTGTACACCTTGCAATCACAGGTGCACACTTTGACCTCTGACCTTTACATTGTAGCAATGTGTTCATTCACATTTAACATTAATCATGTTAATGCTCACTTTTGTCTTTTTCAGCATCAGTTGCAGGAACTGCATCCATGTGAGCTGACTTTGACCTCTGAACTTTGCATTGTAGCTATGTGCTTGTGTGTTTTGCAGGTTTCATTCACATTTAACACTCCCAGATGTTAAAGCATGTGTGGGGCTGTTTCCAGGACAAGGTTTAGATGAATCCAGGACTAAGCCTTAGGTGTTAGGTAATTTAAGTGTTTTTTACAAACATATCCTACAAAAACAATACTGGTATGCATCTTGACTCAACCCTTACAGAAATCAACCATGGTTTTACTACAGTTAAAATAAAAAAAACATGGTAACTATAGTAAAACCATTGTAACCACAAAATAATCATGGTTTTCAAAAAAACTAGTTAAACCATGATTAGTGAAACCATGTTTTTGCTGATAGTAATCAATCAATCAAAAACCATGGTTACTATACTTTTACCACAATAAAACCATAGTTAATTTTAATGTTAAAACAATGGCACTGATATATGTTACAGGGATCTCCAACCTTTTTGTGAGCAAGGTCTACCACAATGTATAAAACAATCTGGAGGGCTACTTTTTGATATACTGTACTCAGAACTGTTTGTTTTACTTGTTGATTTTATTTTATTTTACTTGTTAATATGTTTTAGTATTGTTTAAAATGGTAACATACGTAAACCAAGCCAAGCTAATATAAAAATATGTAATAAATATTACAATTAAAACTATTAATAGAATGTGCTTTGGTGGGCACCTCACAGACTCTGTGCGGGCTACCTGCTTCCCGTGGGCACCACGTTGGAGATCCCTGTGTTAAAGGAACACGCCCAGATTTTGGGAATTCAGCTTATTCACCGTGTCCCCCAGAGTTAGATAAGTCCATACATACCTTTCTCATCTCTGTGCGTCCCGTAACTCTGTCTGACGCAGCCCCCGCTAGCTTAGCTAAGCACAAAGTCTGGAAGTGAATGGCTCCAGCTAGCAAACTGCTCCCAATAAGTGACAAAATAACACATACATATTGCTATTTATATGTTGTGATATGTATAGTCACACCGTGTACAAATAACAAGGTGATATGAGACACAGCGATCTTTTAACAGTATACATACTGGGAACTATATTC
This sequence comes from Paramisgurnus dabryanus, assembly GCF_030506205.2. Classification (NCBI taxonomy): domain Eukaryota; kingdom Metazoa; phylum Chordata; class Actinopteri; order Cypriniformes; family Cobitidae; genus Paramisgurnus; species Paramisgurnus dabryanus. The sequence continues at coordinate 39,950,506 of NC_133346.1, read as the reverse complement.
TCAGAAGACAAAAGCACTGCTACCTGGGCTGAGTGATTTGCTCGCAGCACCCGAGAAGCCCCTGGTGAGGAGCAGAGAGTTCGGTCAGAGTTGTGCAAATCACTCCGCCCATGAAGAAGTGCTTCGTCTTCTGAGAATGTTTGCATTTTCAAAGTATGCTTCTAAGTATGCTTTGTATGCTTCTTAGTATCACTGTTCATTATGGAAATTAAATGATAAATTGATTAATCCATACAGCCTCAACCGCAATCATTAAACATTGACTAATCTAAATTTCAAAAAGTGATATGATTTATAAAAAAAAAAAAAAACCAGTGATTAAGATTTAAAAACTGCTTATTTAATAAAAAAATAATTGTATTGACATTTCTATGTGTTTGATGATGCTGACAAAAATCCAGTGCTACATTGTATATATATATATATATATATATATATATATATATATATATATATATATATATATATATATATATATATTATATGTTTATATATAAACATGGTTAAATACCCAAACCCTCATTTAACAAATATGTATACATTGGTTTTTAAAATGAAGATTTTTTTTTTTTATAAAATCAAAAACCTTTTTTGTCCCTGATCTCAAAAATCACTGCTAACCAACTTTTTAATGTTTTAATAGTCAAATATTACATCATCTTGGTGTTGATACAACATCTTTACAGAAATAAAAAAAACAACACTCACAGTTGCCAGTTTTTCATATTACTGTGGGTTCTACACTTCTTTTTTGGAGAACTGTCAACTGAAAACATTTAATCTAAAAATAAATCCACCAAGAACAAATCACTTTGTTAATTCAAGCACAGAACTCCATAAAATCCATAATCTATAAAACCTGTGTCTCAAGTGTAATATGCTTTCTATGAGTATCAGTCCAACACAATATAATAGATTGTCATTGCTATAGGAAAATGCTATGTAGAAAAACAAGTCCTGATGTTTTTTGAGTGCAAGATTTTCTTCTTGCACATCAACATTATAAGCACGGAGATGTTCAACAAACTTTGCTTCTATACACAATAGTAAAAAAAATGCCATCTTTCAGAAAAATTGGAATTTTTCCAAATACAGGGGCATCATCAACCAAGTCTAAGCAAACAAGTGGTATGCATCAGGAGAATATTTTTACCTTAAAAAGTCTTACTTCCAATACAATCAACAGCTTATCTATTTCGACAGTCATGGAAACTTGCAACTGGTAAATTTTGCTCTGTGTCAGACACAACAGGTGATACTGCTTCATCAGGATTTGGAACATACTGATTAGGCAAAGATTCTTCTGCACAGCTTGATGCGAAACCCAATTTAATGTTTTTTTAAACACTGCATAACTGCAAGGAACACCCATCCTGGCCACAAAGCAGCTCAAATTTCTTTCCAGGATAAAAACCATGTACAAGCTTAAGGTGCCTAAATAATTTTGTTATAGTAGCAAGCAGTGAGTTGCAGATGTAGCATCTAAACATCATTCAAAAATTTTACTCTGAGTTCCTTTACCCTTGGGCTTTCACTGGTTGTGCCGACATCAATGTTGTAAACCGTTGTCTGTAGAAAAGTGTACATATTTTTGAGTGGGAGATCATAACTGATGCTGAAAACAAAATTGACCTTAAAGAGCTCATCTAGTGCTGCTAGCGAAGAGAATTCTTGGCAAGGGATGATCTTTTTATTAACCACAATGAAGAGCAGACTGATGGCTTCCTTGCTGCTCCCAGAGGCAAGAATGTAGGGTTGACATTCTTTTCAGTCTCAAGGTGTTCTTCTAGACTCTGACATGCCTGAATAACAGACAGCAAAAACTACAATGAATGCAAAATTATGTTTTTTAGTCTTTTTAGCTTATTTGAACAGGGCATCTTAAAGAACAGGAAACACTCAAAAAACACCACATGCAACACAGGAAGTTAATTTATGTTTAGGTAAACACACTTTTATCTAATTAGTGCATTACCTCCAATTTTACAAATTATATAATTTATAAACAATTAGCTGGAAGATTAATTTTAAGTATATCACTCATAGCCCTAATTCAATGTCACCTGCAGTGTTGGCAGTGTTCAGTATGGAGTAATCTATTTAATTACTTTTCATATCGTTGCAACGCAGTTCTCTTTACTGAGAATGTAAATTGTGTCATGTTACAACAATTAGTTTGAATAGGTACACATCAGCTGCCTGGAGAGAGCAGGGTTGGGGATGATGACACCGTTGCAAATGTGATGTTGCCTGGCTTATGTTGTCTCACTGCACGCTGGGACTACCACTAAACACAATACAGCATCAGCGACAATGGCGACGAGCCGGCGAAATTCAAAGGTACCGGCATTACTTCTCGTTAATTGAAATTAAAGGCATGAATGTGTATGTAACATGCACACTATGCCCAGGTAAAAAGACTTAATCCATGTTTGCCTCAAGCAACTCAAATCTTATGAAGCATCTCCATAGCTGCCAACTCTCACGCATTCGCCGTGAGACTCACGCAATTGACCCCATTCTCACGCTCTCACGCCACACATCCATTTTCTCACGCAGGCTCGTGCCCACCATTTAGATTCCCATTGAGTTTAATAAAAGACATTAAATAATTTTATAAAAATACCTAACTGTAAATACTGTAAAACGCCTATCTCTATCTGGCGTGCCTCAAACAGCATAAAGCGCTCGTCAAAGTCAAAATGATGCGAAGGCGAATCAAATCAAAGAAGGTGGAGTTATTGTCTACAAATGCCGAAGCGCCAGCTACAAACTACAGAGAGCGAGTGCGCGGCTGCGCGATGGTGAAAGAGCAACGCACGATGTAAGTAGCTAAAGCAGTGCTCACAGTATTGACACTTTTATATTTTAGCGTACCTTCACTGTCTTATGTGCCACCACTTCTCATGGTGCTGGTACTTTGCTGCAAAGAGTCAAAGAGCATTTCACTTTATGTGGCGCTGCGCAGGAAGTTCGGCAGCGAGGACATCAGAGTACCGCGAGAGCAAGTCGAAATGTTACAAAAGGGTCCGCCTTTACCTTTGCTATCGCGTGACTCTGATGTCATACGCCGATCAGTCAGCTCCGCACCAGTCGAACACACAAAGCGTCAAGGTCTGGATGAAAAGCAGAGAATTGCCCGGATTCCACGCACGCAGATACCCTCAGAAAACAGCAATTTTAATCTACCATCACTCGCGTCACGTGTGTATGTTTGCAAGCAGTACAAGCCTGCGTGATGTTTGCGGTGACAGGTTTTAATAAAAGAGAAAAAGGTCAATTTATATTTGACATCTATAAACAATAATATATACGAAATATAATTATATGGTCTTGACGTACACATTATCTCTTGCTTTAGTTTAATATAAACTACTAATTTGGTTTATTTGATTGTGACAGTCCTCTATCACCAATCACAAATCATCACTTTACGCTTCTCTTTCTCACTAGATAAACTGAATCAAAGCTGCTGTCATCTGCAGTTATACATTTTACAGAGACCAGTATTCATTAGATTTTAAGAACTTTTTTGGCACTTTTATCAGAAGGAAAGCATAAGTGTATAAAACAATAGTAAAGACTCTAATCTCAGGCATTTAAACTCAGTAAAAGCTTTTATTTCAATTTAATTTCTAAAATATGATTCGATTTGTATTGAACCATTTTAACGCAGTCTTTTCCAACTATTTAACACAGAAATAGCTAAAATCCACACTATTATCAATTGGCAAATGGTTAGGACTTATATAAAAAATTATTACCACAACCCCCCCCCCCCCCCAAAAAAAAAAAAATCTCACTCCAAGCTGAACTCAGAAGTTGGCAGCTCTGCATCTCACATCAACACATGCTAACACGACACTTGTTGCTGCTGCTAACCCAACCCCAGATGTTGCTAGTGTGAGCTTCAGCAAATGAGACAAAGCCACTATGTTCTTCTTCCTTTATGCCATTCCAGCATCTATGGCTATATTCATGACAAGAACAAGTTAATCCATACAAGTTGATCCATACACAGGTTGGGGGAGGGACAATTTGGCATCTCCAATTTGCCTAACTTGCATGTTTTTGGAGGAAACCGGACTACCCAGAGTAAACCCACGCTGACACAGGGAGAACATGCAAACTCCACACAGAAAGGCCACCTGCCCTTGCCGGGGCTCGAACTGGGGACCTTCTTGCTGGGAGGAAACAGTGCTACCCACTGAGCCACAGTGGTGTCTGAATCATTCAGAGCTATCCTTGCTAAAATACCAATAAGATAAGGAGGAAGAGGGGTTGCCCCATGCCAAAACACTTTTGCTAAATTCATAGACAGTGAATACAAAAAAAATGAATATTAAGCTCAAAACTTAATTTGAGGATTAAGAGTGCAACTACAGCAGACATCTGGACTGACACACAACCTGATCTCACGAATTTCCGTGGCATAGTCACGGAATTTTTTTGCTTTCTGTGGCATTCTCACGGATTGGTTACTCAACTGTTTTGTCCTATTTTCTTACCATCGTCGCTTCGGTTTAGGGTTAGATTTACACAAAATGACATCCCTACCCAAACCCAACTCTAACCCCAACATCAGGCAACAATTGATTAAAGTTAAGAAAATATAAAAGAATACATCAGAAAAAATTGTATAAACCAATACTTAAAGTGACATACTAACGCAAACACCAAATCTAACCCTAAACCGAAGCGACAATGGTTTGAAAATAGGAAAAAGCAGTTGAGTAACCAATCCGTGAGAATGCCACGGAAAAGAAAGTCCGTGGCAGGGCCACGGAAATATGCGGAGATCTGTGAGAATGCCATGGAACTTTGTGAGATCATGTTGGCCAACAATAAGTTACCTGGGTGTGACAGCACATTGGATCAATCCAAATAACATGGAAAGAGAGAAAGCAGCTCTTGCCTGCAGACAGTTTAAGGGCATCATACTCATGAGGCCATTGCAGTTGAGCTTGACAATACACTCAATATTTGGGATAACACACAAAATCACAGCAACAGTGTGTTGGGAGTAACGCATTACAAAATATAATATATTACAGTAATATATTAGTTTTTGCTGTAACGCAGTAATATAACACATTACTAATAAACTGTTGGTAATATTTAACTCGTTACAGTCTTAGTAACGAGCGTTACAACAATGCATTTCAAAATTATTATACTTTTTTTTTTGACCAACACGCGACTAGCATCCACACAGGAAAAAGATGCGCGTAAAATAGTATGTCTGTTTCCGGGTGTTGTATGCAGCATGTTCTTTTTTACTTTAATTTTGTATTTGAACTGCGATTTGGACGTGGTGCGCGTCAAATATAGACGTGTTTCTTAAAGAGCCGAATCTGGGAAGTACGCGGCTGTATAAGTATTGGCTAAAGTGGTCGCAATCAGGTCCGGTAGCGCCGCACATGCATAATTCTGCGAATGAGTAAGTAAAAAATAAGTAAAAACAACAGAAAGTTTCTATCGGTCTCCCATGCTGCTTGAACCTCAGAAGTAAAGAGACTTTTAAAGGGACACTTCACCCATTTGCATTAAGCTTTGTATAGTTAGAACCCCAGTCATGTTTTTGAATGGTCATGCAACATTTTCTCAGTTGTCGCTGAGACAGGAGAAATACAGATTTCAGTGTTGCACTTCCTTCTTTCAATGATGTAAAAATCATCATTTTGCATCATTGAAAGAAGGAAGTGCAATGTCTTTGTTGAGGGAGTGAGACTACAAACACCCCTTTTCTCGGTCAAATAGGCACCAAATTCTAAATGTATGTTACTTTTCTACTACAAATATGACACTTTCAATAAAGATTAATGTTTCTACGGGTGAAATGCTCCTTTTAAAAGCTTGTCAGTAAAATCCATATCAACACCAGCAATGACAAGGTAGGCTAATGTTGCCATGGTTACAGTCCATATACATAATAGATTGCTAGGCTATTCCTGTCAGGACCAGTCTGAATCTTGTCTTAAATTATATCTAGTCCTTGTGAAAGGGTCCTGGCAGTACCATGTTTTATGTGGGAAATGCTTGGTTTTAGTATTGTTTTATTCTGACCACGCATTTCCCGGGTCTCGTCACTTTTTACCCGCTCCCTTATCTGTTATTATTTTCACCTGTTCCCCCTCATTAGTTCTCCCATTTAATGTCTGTGTGTTTGGTGTTTGTTGCTGCTCCATTGTCTTTTTCCTGTGAGTACTTTGTCCATTGAGATACCTACCCAGACGGCAAATTAGCTCTTACCGACGTTGGGGCGCATGCACTTGCCCGACATAAAGTGCCTCGGTCAGATGTCTTATGGAGATCGGTAGCTAATAGGCAAGATATCGGGAAGATGGTGGCATTAGAATGATCGCCGACCGTGAGCCAACGTTAACCCGCCCTAATTATTATTATGACCTATGCGGCGCGATCCGCTTCGCTCTCCCATTGAACAGCTGATTTTCGGCTGCATCGCTGTAAACGTCACAGCATGATTATAAAGCAGCTGTTCCAAAGGGAGCGAGGCGTCAGGATCCCACCGTTATATAATTGATTTGTTTAGGCCAGGGGTCTCCATGGTGCAAGCACATTCTATTAATAGTCTCAATTGTAATATTTATTTATTACATACATATTTTTTTATATTAACTTGGCTTGGTTTACGTATGTTAACATGTTAAACAATACTAAAACATATCATAAAGTAAAATAAAATCAGTAAGTAAAACAAAAAAGTTTTGAGTAGAATAAATAAAAAAGTAGCCCTCCAGATTGTTTTATCCATATTGTTGTAGCCCTTGCTCACAATGTTGGAGACCCCTGCAGGCTAACTCATTTCATATTGTGTATCAACAACAATCAACACTCAATAACAGTTTATGTTGTGTTAATTATAAAATTTCTTCCCTAACAATTTGACAAGAGCTAGTTGAGAAGTAAACAACTAGCCCACTTGCATGCAAGACTCCGTCCGTGGCTGCGCAGTCTGCAGCCGCTTCCTTTTGAGTTGCCAGGTTTTATGACATAAAAAGTTTAAATTGAAAGTAAGTGATTATGTGTAGGGTGTATTTCATACACAATCTGACAACCTGGTAAATGTCAGTCTAACAGAAAAAATGGATCAGTGAGTTTTCCAGGAGAAATAACAAAACAGAAGAGCATCTGGAAATAATTTTTTACTTTGTTTTTGCAAAGGTACTTATTTTAACACTCCACAAATTACACTTTGGGGTGGTTTCCTGGACAGGGATTATCTTAAACCGGGACTAGGCTTTAGTTTAATTCTGAAATATAACTAGTTTTAATAACATCTCTTAATAAAAACATTACTTGTGTGCATTTTGAAGCATCACAAAAGACACTGATGTATTTTATGATATGTCAGTGAAAGTTGTTTTCAGTTTGGACAGCTCTTACATTTATTTTAGTCTAGAACTAGTCTAATCCCTGTCCTAGAAACTGTCCCATAGCAAACTGCAACAAAAATAAGAAATTCCCTCCATAATAAGTCATACTCCAGAATCAGTCCAATCAATTATTTCACTTAAGATGGTTGCTTGTCCCGCCTTTGCCGCCCCCATTCCTGTCTCTGCTCAGACAGCCGCAGCCAGTTTCTCACAGTCATCTTTATATCAGCCTCAGTGGAACTTTGTAGGCAGGATTTCTTAACACAGCACCTAAAAAATTTAATAATAAAGCAACAGAAAAAAATAAGACAGCACAAAAGTCTATATCTCTTCATGGTTTCTAAAAAGACAATTCAGAAAAGTCAGAGCATTTTGCAAAAAATAAAATCATGTTGTTTCAACACATTGTAGGACTTACTTAGGAATACCTGATGAATAGGCTGTGATTTAAGGAGAGCACATCCCTTCATTACTGGGTGTGTATTGCTGCCAATCATCTTGTGGCACTAGGAAATACAGAAAAAGGCCAGTTACACAAAGAACAGCATCACCCAGGTCCAACTAACAGAGCTAAATAAGTGACCCCACAGCAGTGGTTCTCATACTTTTTCTGTCATTTTTGTCATTCCCCATTTTATGTAGGACTGTGCTGTGTGTGCGCTGTGTATTTTTTGTGTGTGTGCCTGTCTCAGTGTGTTCTTGATCTGCATGCTAAACAGCTTATGTTCAGGAGAGCCCAGCCCTTCATATTCATCTTCCTGCTGCCAATTAACGGTTGTCACTATGAAATGATAAAATTAGATTATGAAACTGCTAAACATGCTTTGTTTAAAGTATGCTTTTTGCTCTCAAACTTTTCAAGTGCGCTTATAGCCACAAGTTTAAAGACCCAATAGACCCGTTTGTACACAATGGTGACGTGGCAACGTATGCACGAGCAGTTTGGCAACGGAAGTATGGCAAGAATCAGCAGTGAAGTAACACAGACAGAGAAAGTTATTTTAAAAAGTTGAATTATCAACTTTTTCAACACAGCTACCATATCTGTGTACTATAGTGGAGTGGATAGAAGACGTTAGCAGATGGCCAAATATAAAGTGGCCAAATACATATGAAGAGTTTGGTTCCAAAACCCAATAAATCCATTTTGACAAATTTTGTTAAAAACATGTTTTCTATACCAAGAAAGTGACAAGATGAAAACCAGTATTTTCTGGTACAAACTTTCACATAGCATCTTTAGGTTATAAAAACATAAAAAATTCAAATCCATAACTTGATTTTCAAAGATTTACAGTATTATAAAAACTGATTACTTTTTCCACAAAATGCTAAAAATCTATTGAATCAATAGCCTTTATAAATGTGCATTCATCTTTGCCATGTTATTCATTTAGTTGACTAGTGGTATACACTAAGTAAGGGATAATGTAGAGGCAGCCGGTAGTTATTGGGAAATAAGCCCCGACAGTGTGATCAGGACCCGACGCGAAGCGGAGGGTCTTGTATCACACTGAAGGGGCTTATTTCCCAATAACTACCGGCTGCCTCTACATTATCCCGCTTATTACACGGCTACTTGCCACATAAGAAAAAAAAACTGGACATGAATATGAATTTGGAACATTTTATTGGCATATTTGTTTTAAATTAACATTTTATCCTTCCGCGAAACTTTGCACAGATGCATAAAATGATCGTAATACCTTATTAAGATCCTCTGCTTCATACTTGTCTGTCTCCATTTTTTTCTCTTTAACCAGTCTTTGAGAAGTTTTAATGCCCATTCTGTATTTTTTTGTGTGTTGGCTTCGTAGCTGTCATGTTCTATTTTGTCAATTTCAGTCTGAGTAAGCTGTCTGTGTCTTGTCGTGGTTGTCGAGTGTTTGTCACAAGATGGCGCCAAACAGACAGTAATCTTTATTGATCTTTATTGGCGCGGAGCGATTTTACTCGTGCAAGTAGTCCGGCTATGCGTTATTATTTTGGAGCGGTTATTATTTGAAAAGAACGAACCTGCAAATGTCTCAACTGACCAATCAGAATCAAGCATTCCAGAGAGCCGTGTAATAATTAAAAATATAAGCATTAATGGCATTAATCAAAACACTTACTTTGTGATATTAAGAATACTGTCATTGATGCGGTTATACTTGACGTCGTCGCTTAACGTTTTTCACAGCGATCAGCTGTTAAATGTTTTGGTCCTGCTCGATTTTCGTTGACTTTGAGTAAAATTATGGAAAGTTTTTCATAAGATCCCCTGGGGTCAATGTGTTAGCATGACAGAGACTTGATGCTGTCGGCCCGGGCAAACAAGCACCCGTCTCCCGAGTGTCTCTTGCGTAAATTATTAGATGTTGATGGCTTACGTTTCTTTTCCGTCACAGAAAACCATCACAGTTTTATCAATGCTATTAAAGTAATATTTTGTTTCTGTTTGTTTGGTGATCACGAAGTACAAAGTAGATGGAGAAAGCTAGGATTCCGTGTACTCAAAGCGCCGCCATTGTTTGTTTACATTGCAATGGTGCGCTGCAATCTGTGGAGCGGATTTATGGCATTCTGTAGATAAGGAGGAGTGACGTTTATTGCATTTTGGGAAAAAAGGGAGAAAAGATGACAGAATAACACGGCGTATATTGGATTTTGCATAAAATTAAGAATTTACTTTTTAATACTGACCTGATATAATACTGATTCTGGCAGTAACTCTTTTTTTTCAAAAATGGCATTTATTGCGTTTTGGAACCAAGCTCTTCATATATACGTATATTAGTATATTATATTAGTACAACCAAACGCAACAACCAGAGATTTTGATGCTGGGAAACCATTTTAATAAACTTTCTGAGTTGCTAACACGTTAGAACAACTGGCGAACAACAACACTTCTGTTGCCGAAATGCGCGCGCAAACTATTTGATCACGTGGGCTGTAAAAGGGTCTATGCATCACATATTTAACGGAAACTTACATTCAGTACGAAGAAGGTCCTCATTCACTGATGTAATCACTTAAATAGAAAAAACACAAATGGCCCAGATCCAGCTTGAATTTCACCCTCATGTCGTTCCAAACTCGTAAGACCTCCGTTCATCTTCGAAACACAGTTTAAGATATTTTAGATTTAGTCAGAGAGCTTTCTGACCCTCCATTGAAAATCTATGCACAGTATACTGTCCAGGAACAGAGACGTAATAAAAACAATATCAAAGTAGCCATTTGACATCAGTGGGTCAGTTAAAATGTGTTGAAGCATCGAAAATACATTTTGGTCCAAAAATAACAAAATTACAACATCATTCAGCATTGTTTTCTCTTCCGGTTCTGTTGTGAACGCGCACGAGACTAAAGTCACATGACTGCAGTGACACAGCTGACGTACATCGTGGCTGATGTGTTTTTAGGTGCGTCCCCGCTCTTTTTTGTGCACCCGAGCTTCGTTTACAGTCTGAGGGAGACGAATGCTGTAAATGTGAAAAAAAAAATTCCCAAACATATCTGAGGATAACACGCCATCTGCATCACAAGACTTTAGTCAGACACATGCGCTACACAACAGACATGGAAGAGAGTATTTTGGATGCTTCAACACATGCTAACTGACCCATTGATGTCAAATGGCAACTTTGATGATGTTTTTATTATCTTTCTGGACATGGACAGTATACCGTGCATAGATTTTCAATGGAGGGTCAGAAAGCTCTCGGACTAAACATAAAACATCTTAAACTGTGTTCCGAAAATAAACGGAGGTCTTACGAGTTTGGAACGACATGAGGATGAGTCATTAATGACATTATTTTTCATTTTTGGGTGAACTATCCCTTTAATTTTCTAATGGACATATGGAAACTTAAAGGAACACGCCGACTTTTGGGGATTTTAGCTCATTCACAGTAACCCCCAGAGTTAGATAAGTGCATACATACCCCTTTCATCTCGGTGCGTGCCATAACTCAGTCTGACGCACCCACCGCTAGCCTATCTGAGCATAAAGACTTAAAAGAAGTAAATGGCTCCAGCTAGCATGCTGCTCCCAATAAGTGACAAAATAACGGCAACATTTTCCTATTTATGTGTTGTGATTTGTTTAGTCACACCGTGTACAAACAACAAGGTCATGACACAGCCATCTTTTAATACATACTGGGAACTATATTCTCAGAAGGTGAAGCACTTGCTACTTGGGCGGAGTAATTGCACAACTCTGACTGAACTCTCTGCTCCTCACCGGGGGTTTCTCAGGTGCTGCTAGCAAATCACTCCACCCAAGTAGCCTTGCTTTGCCTTCTGAGAATATAGTTCCCTGTATGTATATGATTAATAGATGGCTGTGTCTCACATGACCTTGTTATTTGTACATGTTGTGACTATTCAAATCACAACATATAAATAGAAAAAAGTTGGCATTATTTTGTCACTTATTGGGAGCAGCATGCTAGCTGGAGCCATTTACTTCAAGTCATTGTGCAAAGCTAAGCTAGCGGTGGGTGCGTCAGACAGAGTTACGGCACGCACAGAGATGAAAGGGGTATGTATGCACTTATCTAACTATGGGGATACAGTGCATAAGATAAAAAATATAAGCCTTTAAGGTCAAAATAGTTATTCAACTTGCCAGCTGTTACGTTGTTTCCAGCCATAGGTAGGAGGGTTTTTTGGAAGGTTTGTTGTGCGCTTTCTTCTTTTTCGCCTGTGATGTTTGTGGTGCATTTTGGGTGTCTGATGAAGGGCACGATGCAGGGGATGATGATGGTGGTGATGGTGATCTAAGTCACGATGGCCTGTAAATGAAAAGTTTTTACAAAGATTAGTTTTCATATTGATCACATCGAACATAGAAAGTACAATGAGTAACATCAGAACACCATAGCCCCCCACTCTTACTTGTCTCATGTAGTATTCAACAAGAGTATTGTTTCCATCCTTTAGATGGGTTGGGTGATGTCCTCTTGAAAAAACTTTGGAGTATTTTGTATGAGTCTTTATAGACCCTTTTAGTCTTTGTACACAATGATGATGTGGCAACGTATGCGCAGTGCGCACGCAGTTGACTCATCGACTTTTTCAACAAATCTACCAGATCTGTGTACTATAGTGGAGTGGATAGAAGACGTTAGCAGATGGCCAAATATAAAGTTGCCAGATACATATATACGTATATTAGTATATTATAAGTGCAACCAAACGCAACAACCAGACATTTTGATGCTGGGAACCCGTTTTAATAAACTTTCTGAGTTGCTAACAGGTTAGAACCACTGGGGAACAACAACACTTCCGTGGCCGAAATGCGGTCTGGAGGCCACCAAGCCATGCCTTCATCATATTTACCTGAGTGAAACAAACAGAAAAGACATTTTATTTTGCTTAAATTGCAAAGCTTAATTAAAGGCTCTATTTTATGAATAGGTGTGTGTCCAAAAACACTTACTTACTATCACTTTATTACTTCATAACCACTTTGTATGACTGTCTACAGTGGCTGTGCACTTGTACTAAACTAAGCTCTTTGATTGACAGGTCTACTTTTAACGTTACCATAAAAACGCACAACAAGAGCTGCCTTTTATTTTAAGCATGTCAGTTAGACAAAATCATTAAAAATGCATTTAGAGTGTAAGGGGTTGATATTATAAAATGACAGTGTCATTTTTGTGTAGACAAAAGACAGTCCGTCAATTTATGACCGTTTACCTAGCTGTTTACCGAACGATCCCCTCACGTCTAAAATACGGTCTAAAATAACTCACTGAAAAATATTTAAAACGCGAACATATTAATAATAACTAACCAGGGGTGCGTTTCCCAAAACCATGTTGCTTATTTCCCATTGCCAACCAACGTGCTAACACAGCAGGTTAGCAACTATGGTTTTGGGAAACGCACCCCAAGTCAACAGTTATAACAACAAACCAAGTTTAAAAACATGTAACGTTGCCTCCAACGCCAATTTCTGTTATACGTTTATCGAAAACATTTCCACAATGATATTTAATCAACATACCTTCGCGCTTACACTGCCGGCTTGATGTGGTCCAACAACTGCGTAGATCTAGTGAAGAAAAAAAGCGCGATCAGCAAAAAGGTTGCTCACGGTTCCTCCGCCGATCTCCGGAGAGTAGTGGGCTGCAGACTCATCGCGCCGATCGTTTACCCACCTACTTTTATTCTGTGTGCAGGGGAAAAACCCCAACCGACACTTTGCCGCTGGTGCCCTCCAATTGCCAACCTCGGTAAGACTGAACGTGCTGTCTGGGTAGTCTACTTTGTAGTTAGTGTTCAGTGTTTGTTTTTGAGTCAAGTCTAGTTTATTCAGTGTATTGTTGTCTTGCTTGTGTTTGATTTTGCCTCCTCGTGGGTTTTGTTTTTCTGTTTTTGTTAAATAAAGTCTAGTATTTTTCCCACCTCTGTCTGCATTTGGGTTTGTATTCTGCCATTCCTGACAATTCCTATGCTATCTACAGTTTTATTACGAACAGCAACCTAAACTACACTGTAACATTAGTGTAGACTTAAACATGGTTATCTAAATAGTAAATTTAAACATCACTGTTTAAAGTTTTTACCAGCCTTTGTATGGGAGCCTATATTCATTGTTTGGCAAAAAGTAGTGTTGTTTGTCTGTGTTTTATTAAGCAATTATGTTAGCCTACATGTAATCCTTTTATATTGTACTGAAATGTGCTGTTTTCCTTGAGGTCTAATCCTCCAGTAGCACTTTTTGATAAGTTGTGTCAACCCAGTGCATGCCAGGTTTGTGCTGTGAATCTGAATTAAAGAATAGAAATAAAAAAGAGGTTGCCTGTCTTGCCATGGTATTAGTCTATAGGTTGCATTATAGTGGGCTCTAGCTCTATTGTGTTTGGTATGTGTACCATAATTTACCAGACTTTTACCAGATCATTTATCTATGTTTATGATTCTGTCAGTGATTGTTACTTCATTTGCTATAAGTCGTCACTGTGCCTATTCAAAGCTCGAGGGCCAACACGTACTTCTAGATTTATAAGCAGCAATAAACTACATTTTATAATGCCTAGTTATTAAAGTAATGCAAAAGTAGTGTAACTCATTACATATCAGAGACAATATTATTGTAATGTAACTAATTCCTTTCAAATGACAGTAATTTGTAATATATAATGTATTACACTTTAGAAGTAAATTTCCTAACACTGACAGTGACTGATAATGGCTCTAATTTTGTTAAAGCATTTGAGAGGTACCAGCCACTTTAGGAAAGTGATTCTGAAGAAGATGATGAAGATGAGGTGACTTTACAGACATTAATGATGCTCTACATGCAACTGATGATAATGATGGTGATGTTGTGATCACTTTGCCCCCCCACAAGAGATGTGCATCACACACACTAAACCAGATTTCATGCACAGATGTTGAAAAGTGGCTGTTATAATCTGCAACAAAGGCTGTTTATAGAAGTGCTACTGCCAAATGTACTGCCCTATGGAACAAGACTAGCCGATCAGCTTTGGCTACTGAAACAGTTGATGAATTGGTGTCAAAAAAGCTGCTTGTACCTTGTACAACACAATGGAATTCCTTCTATGATGCCCTGGCTCGAATCTGTGAAATATCCATGGTAGACCTTAACACCATTTCCTCCAAATTAGAACTGACAGTGATAACAGAAAGGGATCCCCAGATTTTAAAGGAGTACTGTATTGCGATGAACCCCCTTATAGTTGCCTTGGATATACTTCAGGGTGAAGACAACTGTTTTTATGGTACACTTCTAACATGGAGTATATGTTTTTATTTCTATGCATATCATATGGCAGGCTGCAATCTACTGAGTTAAAATAAATACCAAATGTACTAAAATACTGTATATAGTGTTTTTATTCTTTAATCAGTTAATATAAACATCTTTTATATTAAAGATGTTGTAGAATGTAATGGGGTTGTAGAACATAAAAAAAAATAATGGCACAGTTATACTTTGTGTCAGGAAAACACACACTGTAAAAAATGTTTTGTCAGATCAACTTAGAAATTGTACTTCATTTGGTAACATCTGCATTAACTGAGTTTGTTGAAGTTAATATCTCATTTTAGATGACTGAGAATAACTCAATTCAACCAACCCGAAATGCCAAGGTTTTACTAAGGCAAAACTGTCATTGGCTGTAACTTGGTTTGTCCTGCAATTTTAAATCAGATTGCAAGTTTGACATTACCTATTTTGTCTTACACATTGAAACTTTATTTCCACTTTGATGTAAATATGTATGTTATATTAGTTGAAATCTAAATTTAAGTCTGCTGTCACTTCATATTTTGTATTACCTGCAATCCCAATTTTGCATTGATGTGACCTCATGTGTTGTATAGAGGCAAATATCAGTGTGACTTTAATGTAATTTCATGTGTAGCATAACTTGAAATTATCTTTTTACTTTGATGTAAGGTCATTTATTTTATAATGCAAATATCCTGTTTCATTTTGATGCAAATTCATGTGTAGCATAACTTCAAATCACGTTTTTACTTCCATGTAAGGTAATTTCTTTTATAAAATCAAAATATAGTTTCATTTTTATGTAACATCTTATGTAGCATAACCTCAAATCAATATTTTACTTTGATGCAAGGTAATTTATTTAATAAAATTAAAATATGTTTTCACTCTTATGTAACGTTATGCATAACATAAAAATAATTTTTACTTTAGTACAGAAATTATGTTACAAAGTGAAATCTCATTTACAGCTTCCAATACATTCTTTAAAAAGCACTTTAATCAGTTTTTATTTTAGCAGGGCAGTAAGGAGGCAGGACACAGACAGATGCTAAAATGCCCAAGTGGGGCATTTTATTAACAAAAGTAAAGGGAATGGGGGGCAGTGAGGGGCTGATATGTCCTCCTGGGCTTTGTGGGTGCCTCGTGATTTTGGGCATCCTGGTGAATTCGGGGAATCGCTTGCTTTGTGCAGTACTGGATAGTTATGTCAGCTCAGCCTGGGTCTTATGCTGTGTTCCAGGCAACCTGTAACCCGTAAATCATGACTTCAAAACCACGACTCAGGACTCTGAACTGGGAGTACAACGATCTAATACGAGTTCACGGGTAGGAAGTCACGGATTTGACTGCCGTACCAGTGCACTTTCACAGGTAGAAGGTTGTAAA
Source organism: Paramisgurnus dabryanus (assembly GCF_030506205.2). Lineage (NCBI taxonomy): Eukaryota > Metazoa > Chordata > Actinopteri > Cypriniformes > Cobitidae > Paramisgurnus > Paramisgurnus dabryanus. Next base: position 39,933,949 of record NC_133346.1, on the reverse strand, counting down.
AACACGGGTTACAGGCTGCCTGGAATGCATAGTCCCAGTTCAGAGTCGTGAGTTGTGGTTTTGAAGTCGTAGTTCACGTGTTCAAAAACATGCCTGGAACGCAGCATTAAGTCGCTTCCTAGGAAAAGGGGAACACACATTAGACAGGTTATTGTACCGATACGTTCATACGACACCGATGTACAATTTTTTTTCTTTGTATAGACAAAAAATCTGATCACACGGATCCGCGAAAACCACTATCATTGTACGATGTATGCCAGACCCGTCGTTAGTGCTTACAAGCTACAGTATGGACTGCACGCCTCATTAAATCTGCATACAAACACAGTCAACACAAACACGCGCACCCACACCGTCACAGTTGTCACAGATTCATTTTTGTAGTCTACACTCAGCGCATAGCAAGTTAGCAACATATTTTTTTAAAACCTTTACATTAAAACCCGTTTTCACAACCTTGTTTTCCATAAAAAAAAATATAACTGTTTCAGATTCCAGTTGAAACTTGTCTCGTGTAAACAGTCCCTGCTGCTTCTTGTGGCCTTTATATCGCTCTCTCCCTGATTACCTGAGTAGGGTCAGCTGTGCCCTGGCAGTTAGCGCAGGAGGCAGTCGCACTCAATTATGGTTTGCTGCAGGTCGGAATGGGTGTGGCGAAAGGTAGGTGGCATGTCATGCAATAAAGTTTATCATTGGTGCTCGGTTTACATGTACTTACAGTTAAATAGAACCCTGATATTCCCTGAATATCACAACACTTAATAGCAAGTTCAACTTCAATACAATCCAGGATTACCTTTATTTTACATTTACACTAAAGCAAAATATGATAAAACACAATCCTGCTTTTTCATTTTATTGTTAATGCATTTATATGTTTTAAAGGGCATGTAATCGGATTATCTTTATGTTTTTACTAAAATTAAATGTGATACAAAACATTTTATTGAAAAATATAAAAAGTTTGTAACAGGGAAAAAGATTCAATCAAAAGTACACAGGCAGTGCTCCAAGCTAACATTGAAGTGAAAATATAGCTATAGTGCATGGATAAAATGATTAAACTCTGCAGACAAATAATTATGACTGATGTCAAACAAATATTACATTCTATTAGACCAAAGACTGACAATGGCAATTAGATATATGCAAGACAACTAATATCCTAGGTTCACCACTGAAGAAACATCTAAGCCAACTGCAATTTTTGTGTGTATTTGCAGAGATCATGCGGTTCTCTGTGGCACCGAGCCAGATGATTGCCCAGAAATTGCACCTCAAATCTCGTCAAAACAAATATACATGAAATTTGCAGCTGGCTCTGATGTTTCTTCAGTCAAGGATGTGTTCATTCTAACACATTGTTTTGGGTTATCCTATTTAACACATTGTGTTATTTTAACAAATTATGTGTAATTTCATGTGGATTTTGAGTTCAAATAAATTAAAGGGACAACACAAGATCCGTTAAAACAACACAAAGTTTGTTCCTCCAAAAATAACACAAAGATGTGTTGCCCTTAACAAGACAAAATTTGTTTTAAGAGTGTTCAGTGGTGAACCTAAGATATTAATCTTCTTGCATATTTCATTCCAATGGTCTGAATCTCTGTGATACACCTTGGAAAAACAGAGGTTCAGACCATGGTAACCTCAAAGGTGGATCCGGCTCTCCTAATAACTATATTTTGACACCATACGCATAACACTTGGTTTTATTTAAAATAATGTAAGACAAACACAATGAATCACAACTTCATGTAACTGATAACTTCTTGTTTTTAATAATCAATTTATCAATGCCATTTTTTTCCTTTGCTGAGTGTGACGAGACTGACAGGTTAGGTTCCATTTGCAACTCTTTATTGATGGTTTCAAATAGCAAACAATGGTAAACAATGGGCAAATCCAAGTAATCATAAACATATAACAGACCAGGTTCGGGGCAGGCGGCAATCAATCATAAACGTTAAACAGTCCAAGATCGGGGCAGGCAGAAAGCAGTCGTAATCGTAATCCAGTCCAAGTTCAGGGCAGGCGGCAAGAATCAATAAACCAAGAGACAGTCCAAAATAACACCAGGAAATCAAACACGGGTACACACAGGGAAAACGCTCAGAAATGCTGCTAGGGCAAACAAGACTTCGCAAAGTTCAGGTGGCAGAGTCCCAGGTTAAATAGACCCGCTGATACGCTGCAGCTGGTGTGTAATCAGCGGGTCACAGTGCATGATGGGGAATGTAGTTAATATTCGGGTGAATGGGAAGTACCGGGAGCGTTGGCGCTGACATCCGTCACAGAGCCCCCCCCCTGCGAGCGGCTCCAGACGCGGGAAGTGTTCTTTCGAGGACGACCTCGGGGACGAGGGGCAGGTTTATCCGGGTGTAGTCTGTGAAATTCATGGATGAGGTTGGGATCCAAGATGTCGTTAGCGTTTTCCCACGACCTCTCCTCGGGACCATACCCCTCCCAGTTGACGAGGTATTGCAGGTTGGAGCCCTGACGTCTGGAGTCCAGCAGCTCGCTGACCAGATAGGCCTCTTCTCCGTCCACCATGATGGGAGGGGGCCCTGATCCTCCAGAATCTACAGCCGCTCCCGGGTCCTCGGCAGGTTTTAACAGGGAAACATGGAAAGTGGGAGAGATACGGTAATTAGGGGGGAGATCAAGACGGTAGGAGACAGGATTAACTTGTTTCATAATTTTAAAAGGACCAACATACCTGGGACTCAACTTTTTGCAGGGGAGACGAAGTTTCAGGTCTCTGGACGAGAGCCAAACCAACTGACCAGGTTCGTAGTGGGGTTCTGGGGTTCTATGTCGATCCGCTTTTTCTTTGACCTTCCTGATGGCTCGGGACAGATGAACGTGAGCTTCTTGCCAAGTTTCCTGACTTCGAGTGAACCATGCATCGATGGCCGGAATGTCTGCGAGTTCTTCGTCCCAAGGGAAGATGGGTGGTTGGTATCCCAGGACGCATTGGAATGGAGTGAGACCCGTGGAAGTTTTCTTAAGGGAATTCTGTGCATATTCCGCCCAAGGTAGGAAGCGACACCAGTCATGCTGATTCTTGTGACAGTACACTCTGAGAAACTTAGTTAACTCTTGATTAAGACGTTCAACTTGACCATTGGATTGTGGGTGATAACCGGATGTAAGACTGATGTTGATGTTTAAAGCTTTGAAGAATGCTTTCCATACCTTGGACGTGAATTGTGGACCCCGGTCAGATACGATGTCCTCAGGCAACCCGTAATACCGGAACACACAGTGAAGTAGCTGTTCAGCAGTTTCCATGGCGGATGGCAGCTTGGGCAGAGGGATAAAACGACATGCTTTAGAGAAACGATCAATGACAGAAAGTACCACTGTGTTACCATCAGACCTAGGCAGATCCGTCACAAAATCCACCGCTATGTGGGACCATGGTCTCTGTGGGATCACAAGGGGTTGGAGGAGACCAGCTGGGTTCTGGTGTGGGGTTTTACTGGCTGCGCAAACCGTACAGGCGTTCACCACCGCGCTGACATCAGGTAACATGGACTGCCACCAGAACTTGTTCTTCAGCATCACCAATGTTGAGTTAATGCCCGGGTGTCCAGAAGAGAGAGATGTGTGTACCCATTGAATGACCTGCTTCCTGTGAGAAGGAGGAACGTAAGTACGGTCTGCAGGGCATTCCGCTGGTGGTGGGTTAGCATTGTTGAGCTGGTTTATTTCTTGCATAACGTTCCACTGAACAGGAGCTACAATGAGGGAGGGTGGGATGATGGGCTCGGAACAAACAGGCTGGGGTGAAGAATCAAAGATACGTGACAAGGCATCTGCTTTGGTGTTTTTGGATCCAGGTCGGTATGTGATAGTAAATTGAAATCTAGTGAAGAACAGAGCCCACCTTGCCTGCCGGGTATTGAGACGTTTGGCAGATTGTAAATATTCCAGGTTACGATGGTCTGTGAGAATCAGGAAAGGGTGTTTGGCGCCCTCTAGCCAATGCCGCCATTCTTCCAAGGCTGCCTTCATAGCTAAAAGCTCCCGGTTACCCACATCATAGTTTCTCTCAGCAGGATTCAGTTTTCTAGAATAGAAAGCACAGGGGTAAACTTTGCCTGGATTACCTTGTCTCTGTGATAATACCGCGCCCACTCCAGAATTCGAGGCATCCACCTCGACTATGAAAGGCTTCTCGGGATCTGGATGATGCAGAATGGGGGCTGAAGTAAAGCGGGTCTTGAGGTCACTGAAGGCGGCTTCGGCTTCCGGGTTCCATGAGAGCTTGTGATTAGACTTATGCACAAGTGAAGTTAAAGGTGCAGCAACCATACTGAAATTCTTGATAAATCTTCTATAAAAGTTAGCGAATCCCAGAAATCTTTGGAGTTCCTTTACCGTAGTTGGTTTGGGCCACTGTAGGACTGACTCCACCTTCTTTTCATCCATAGCCACCCCGTCTGGACTTATGATATACCCCAGGAAGGACGTAGATGACTGGTGAAACTCACATTTTTCTGCTTTCACGTAGAGTTGGTGTTCAATGAGGCGTTGGAGAACTGTTCTGACATGGACGACGTGTTGTTCTGGGGAATCAGAGTAAATCAAGATGTCGTCAATGTAAACAATTACGAATCGGTTGAGCATGTCCCGGAGCACATCATTAATAAAGGACTGGAACACAGATGGACTGTTACAAAGACCGAAGGGCATCACCAAATATTCGTAGTGACCATCGCTGGTGGAGAAAGCTGTCTTCCATTCGTCCCCTTCCCGAATACGAATCAGGTTGTAAGCACTACGGAGGTCCAATTTGCTGTAGATCTTGGCGTTGCGTAGTTGCTCCAAAGCAGCAGGTACTAGAGGTAACGGATAGCGAAACTTCACCGTGATGTCATTCAGGCCACGATAATCAATACAGGGTCTTAGACTGCCATCTTTCTTGCCCACGAAGAAAAACCCTGCAGATGCTGGTGATGTAGAATGGCGTATGAAGCCCTTCTCAAGCTCCTCTGCGATATATTTCTTCATGGCTTGTTGTTCAGGTTCGGATAGAGGAAAGATGCGCCCCCTAGGTGGTACTGTATCAGGTAACAATTCGATAGCACAATCACTGGCTCGATGAGGTGGTAATTGCGTGGCTTTGGTCTTGCTGAATGCAATAGCTAGGTCTGAATACTCGTGGGGAACATTATCAGGTAAACTGGGAACTGGTTTAATTTGTGATGTACACACAGAGAGATCAGGTGACTTACTCAGACAGGATTTCCTACATTCATCACTCCACTTCAGAATACACTTTTCCTTCCAAGAAACGAGTGGGTTGTGTAGATGCAACCAGGGAAAGCCCAAAATAACTGGATTATGAGGAGATGAGATGACATAGAAGACAATCTCCTCTGTGTGGTCGTGTTCGGTAACAAGTGTGATGCTTTGAGTGATATGCGTGACGTGACCGGTGCCCAATGGTCTCCCGTCTAACGCTGCGATAGAGAGAGGGGGTACACAAGGGGTTACTGAGATTCCATGAGACTTCACTAATCCCGCATCAATAAAGTTTCCCGCAGCCCCGGAATCAAGTTATGCTTTGGTATGCAATTTACTTTGTTGCCATGACAACGAGACAGAAATGTCCATACACTCAAATGTAGCGGATGGTATGAATGCACTCACCCGTCCAAGGCGTGTCTGAGCTGGTCGTGAGGGACAGATAGCAAGAACATGGCCAGCTTCACCGCAATACAGGCATAAACGTAGACGAAAGCGGCGTTCTCTCTCATCCGCCGTGAGACGTGCTCTACCCACTTGCATGGGTTCACTCGTATCTGGTGAAGGTACAGCGTGAGTTGCGTGAGTCTCAAATACACGGACTGGTCTGCGACTGCGTACTAGATTATCCACTCGTATAGTCAGCTTGACGAATTCATCAAAACTCCTCCCTTCGTCACGGCAGGCTAACTCGGACTGTAATTCTTGACTTAAACCTTGACGAAACAATGTCTTCAATGTATCCTCAACCCAGTTGGTCTGTGCAGCGAGTGTGCGGAAGGTCAGAGCGAATTCGGCCGCTGAGCGGCGCCCCTGTCTAAGGGAGAGTAGTTGTTCACCTGGGTCTCGACCTCCTGCTGGGTGTTCAAACACAGCTCGCATGGTGCTCTTAAACTCATCAAAGGTGCTTTGGTTAAAGTTGCCAGCTGCCCATAATGCCGTAGCCCACTCTAATGCTTTCCCAGTAAGCAAAGAACAAATCAATGAGATTTTACTAACCTCCGTGGTGTAAATGTGGAGTTGCTGGGCGATGAAAAGCTCACACTGCATGAGAAAGCCTTTGCATCGATCTGGGGTGCCATCAAACTTTTCAGGGAATGCTAGACGGGGTGTAACTGAAGCCAGGGGCGTGGCTCTGGGTTGAGTTGGCTGAGGTGTGGGAACTGGTGTAGCGGCGGTGTTAGCTGACGTAGCTAAGCTCTGCACAGAGCGAACTAATTCCTCCGTGAGAGAGGTCAGTCGGACTAACTGATGTTGATGAGCCGCCAGGATGTTTGCTTGTGTGGACAGCTCGCCTGTAAGCTGTGCCACGGTTGCTGGAGCCTGTGGTGGCGAAGTCTTCTGTGACGAGACTGACAGGTTAGGTTCCATTTGCAACTCTTTATTGATGGTTTCAAATAGCAAACAATGGTAAACAATGGGCAAATCCAAGTAATCATAAACATATAACAGACCAGGTTCGGGGCAGGCGGCAATCAATCATAAACGTTAAACAGTCCAAGATCGGGGCAGGCAGAAAGCAGTCGTAATCGTAATCCAGTCCAAGTTCAGGGCAGGCGGCAAGAATCAATAAACCAAGAGACAGTCCAAAATAACACCAGGAAATCAAACACGGGTACACACAGGGAAAACGCTCAGAAATGCTGCTAGGGCAAACAAGACTTCGCAAAGTTCAGGTGGCAGAGTCCCAGGTTAAATAGACCCGCTGATACGCTGCAGCTGGTGTGTAATCAGCGGGTCACAGTGCATGATGGGGAATGTAGTTAATATTCGGGTCAATGGGAAGTACCGGGAGCGTTGGCGCTGACATCCGTCACACTGAGTCACAACAAATAAAAATTAATCAGCAACCTAGAGAAGAAAAGCTTGGATAATAAAGACTTCAGACAAACCAAAACAGTGTAGATGCTACATAATGTTAAACCATCGGTCCTTGATATCAAAAATATTTCAGCCAAATAATTATTATAAATTACTTGTCCTCCCACCCAAATGCTTACTCTGTTTGTAGCAACTTCACATAAAGATTGTGCACCTTGCTGGACTTTTTCTGACCTTCAAGGTCCATAAATAACTTTTGTATCATCTCAAATGTGTATTTTAAATCTCGTGGGTAGCTGAGGTTTAAACAATAAATTAGGCCAAAAAGAAAAGAAAAGGCAGATGCAACTGATTTTAAATTATTCAACACCACATTTCCTTCTATGACGATCTGGCATTTCAACGGGTCTCTCACATGGTTTTCGTTTCACAAAGATAGCCATTGTCTGTTTAGAGAGGTCATCTGATTCCTGCTCATCTTGTATATCCTGCAAAAGAAATTAAAAAAAGGGTACACCACACATTATAATAATTAAAAAGTTGTACCTGCCAAAACCAGTGCCACACACACACAAAATGGTTAAACACTTCAGCTACACAACAGGACTTCGACATTTAAAGCATTTCTAATGTTAAAGCACATCTTAAAAATTATGTAACTTTAATAGAAAATGTTATACATTTAAAATGTCTCTAAAATGCTTAAAATACTCTACAAACAAGTTACCATATTAGCACAGAACAGTGGCCATCATCAATATTAATATTAATTTTCCTTACCATGTAGTCTTTTATCAGGTTTTTGTCATCCTCACCAAGGTAGAGAATGATGGATCTAAGGATACACTCTCTCCTTATATTTATGTCACTAGTCTGAAAATTATTTAAAGATTTATCAGCAGTAAATACCAATAAATAAAGGGAGTGCAGCAAAAATGTAAACTAAAGCAGGCTGTGAATACAACAAAAACTGAACTGTGAAGTTTAGTCTACCTCATCAAATGCCAACACATATTGGCTAGTTTTGGAACGAATGGCTCCACCTCTGCCTTTGATAACTTTTTGATAACTAAGATTTGTGGAAAGTCTGTCTAATTCTGCAAAGAATCGAATCTGAAGGGGGACCGTTTGTGATGCGGAGAAATTCTGCATTGATCTAAAAGATAAAAAACAGAAGTGTGTTCTCATTAGACAACATAGCAATTACAGTAAAATCAAACATAAGCTTTACGTGCCAAAAACATACCTTATTCTCCTGGAAAAGAGTAGGCCATCTATTCATAAAATCTGCTATTTTTGGCTGTTCTGTGACGATTTCATAACGCCTATAGGCAAAAGTCTTTGCCAAAATTTCACGAATTACTTTATCATTGTTTTTTTTCTTCGCTTCATTCAAAAGAGTTATGCGCAGTTTTTCAAGGCTCTCTCGTTTCACCAACCGGCAGACTAGGACAGTAGTTTGCCTCTGCTCGTCTTGGTTTTTAATATTCTTAGATGGGTGAGCATCTTCATTACCTTTAGCTTTTAGTGAATTAATATTAATTTCGGCACAGCCATGTAATTTCAGCATTTTTCTGTAGTTGGCCATTTTAAATTTTAGCCTCTGCTTCCATCCATAGGATCCACAACAGGAACCGAGCTCCTTTAGGCAAGGATGTCTCTCCACTAATGCCTCTGCTACCTCACTAAAATCAGTGTGTAATGGATATGCTTTAAATTTGTAGATTTGTTCTGCCACTTTTTGTAGAACGTCATTTTTCATCTTCGACCCAACAGTCAACACCTTCTTATTAGCTTGATATTCAGCATTTCCCCTTTCTAATTGAAGCTCAGTCTCATATGAGAAGCACGGGATTGGGAAATTTGTTGGCCATGGATGGGTTCTGGACAAAACAGACTCAGGATGTGAAATGTTTGGGTTTTCTGTGCTGCATTCTGTATTGCATGAAATTTCAGATGTAACGTCATCCATCTCCATGGTCAATCCTGAGGTGGCTGGAGAGCCTAATTCTTGCACTGGAAACATTTCATCCTGTAGCTGAATTACCTTTATGGTGCCAAGATGTTGTATTTCAGAAATGTCAGTTACATTAACAAATTCATCAAAATCAGCATCCAAGTACTGCAGCCTTATGTTTCCTCTCAAATTAAAAGTCGTCTTTACTTTCTCAAGCATATCATCCAGGGATGCAGGCAAGCCATTAGGAAGGAACATTTTGTGTGCATCATCTTTTCCAAAAAGTACTCGAAGCCCTATGTTCTTTGTGCAAGCCATTGTGACAATCTAAAGAAAGAAAAGGCATAACATTAATAATAGTCACTAAATAAAGTGAAATACATCAGTCAAATTCCTTATATACAAGTGGTTACATACCTAACCATGTATGTATCTCTTAACTGTTGTAAGATGCATCCCTGAAACACAGTAATCTGCAAGTGGGTACACATCCCTTAATTCATGAGGCTCTACAAGCAACACTTCTGAATTCAAAGACTTTTACAAAACAAAGGATCTGTAGTGTTCAAAGTACCACGCCTTCAGCTTCCTGACAATAAAACATAATCCGTCTAGCACAACAACCATTTGGACAATTTAACAAAACTCTGGGAGTCCTGCAAGGGAGCCATGTGCCAAAATCATTCCAGTCTTGTAATTTAGGCCATTGTATGTTACATTTTTCGACAAACATGCCTCCTCAATATGCACACATTTTTGCTTCAGTGCTTGTGCAATGTTTTCAGTTAGAACATCAAGTGGTAGTGTAGAAACATCTGTTACTTCAAGAGATGGTTTGGGGACAGAGCTCACATGCAAATAATATGCTAACTGAAATTGATGTTTCATTGACAATGAGTGGAGCACATTCTTAAAGCAGCTTGTGTGTCTGACAACTCTCTTAAAGAAGCTATGTTTGGATTCAAAACGCATCGTCCAAACTGCCACCAGTGGACCAAACTGACGAATAAGTTGGGGATAGTGCTCCAAGTAATGGTGCTTTGGCCGAAGTGTTGAATCTGGAAATACCTCTTGAAATCTCACTCTGTGTTCTGAGATCTTAAAATCAAGATATGCTATAGAATCTTCAGTGTGAACTGGAGTGACAACAAGGTCTACAATATCTTTCAAGTCTGTCAAGATCTGCCATGCTTGTTCCTCATAGGGAACCTTACTGCCAATCAACAGAGGCAAAAATCTTATGAAAGCCCAATTTTCATGAGCATTTCCACCCAGTTTTTTTTGATGCAAAGTTGAGAGGGATAGAATGAGGGCAATTTGTTTTGTCAGTCCACTTAAAAGGAAAGTTGTGTATTGACTGATTTAGATCATCCAAAGTGAAATACTTCTTGGAGATAAGTACAGACAGGCACAGGGCAATTTCAACTGGCACAATTCCTTCAAATATGTAATGGGCAATATCAGGTGGAAATCCAGAGGTTACATTGAAAAATGACAGTTTTTCTGACAATATGCAACTTTTCTTCACACCACAGTAACTGGGCAATGACTTTTGTCTGATTGTTTCAAGGTGCTCTTTATGAATTTCTTTTGTTCTGGAACAAAATGTACCGCTTCTAACTTCTTGTGACTGTATTTCTGACTTTTCAGCAGTACAAAGCACCTGCACACAGGAGTTCCAGAAAAGCTCTCAACAAATCCTCCAATACCATGTGCAGCAAGATTATCAGCAACCACAAATTGAACTGTACCTTTTAAAACCCTGCCCAACTTGCTAATGAAAACACCATGCTGCTCCAAGTTTACAAGATCATTTATCAGTGGCTCCAGCACCTTCTCGTACCCATAACTCTTAACATCTTCAGATTTGATTAAAGCAGCCAAATAAATTGATGACAAAGATGACTGACAATATGAGGGTAAGCTTCCTAGAACCCAATAAACTCCACAAACTTTGTGTTTTTTCTTTGATGTGCCAAGAGGATTGCAGATTTCAAAATCATCCACATACAGTATCAAAGAAATAACTGAGGCTTCTGAAAGTAAAGGATTCTCTTTAAAATGTAGTCCATCACGATATGATTTATACACTGGTGTTTCAGTGTGTGGTTCTGATGTTCCTTCTGTAAAGTTTATCACTTTATCCAAGATGGGTTGACAATTTAACACCTGCTGTAAAGATTTCAATAATGGTACATACTGGAATGTTTTGTTTTTCTTTGGGTCTAACACATATTCAGTTGGCTCAACCACATTAAAATGACTCCTATAGTAAGCCTTTCGTCTCCATGAAGTGGACAGTGGACCATTGTCTGCAATTGCACAATGAATCGGATTTGACTTACAAAGTGTTGATGCCAACTCCTGCAGTACACTCTCCTCTATCTGGTAGCTGTGATGCTGAAAGACCTGACTAACAATGCTCCGTGTAGCTGGCACACTCAGTGAGCCAATTAAGTACCGTAACTCACAGAGAAGATCATTAATAGCTGAGCTAGATACAAGATATATGTTTTCTAGCTTTAATAAAAGTGAAGCTAGGTTTACTTCTATGTCATTCAACTGGTCTTGGTCTTCATTGGCAAAGCCTGGACTTGTACATTCCTTACTGGTTGATTCCTCAAATTCTGATGTATTAGCACTTTCTAATGGCAAGCCTGAAATTGGCCTTTGCTCAACAACTCCAGGCTTGAAGTCTTCCAATCGGAAATGTCTGTGTTTTCTGTATTTGTGGGTTTTAAAATGGTTATAAATGTTGGTTTTATAAGAGCAACCTAAAAACATACAATTGATTGTCTCATAGGTTTTAAGATGCACACTAATGTGTTGAAAGTACTCTTTGTCTGATGAAAGCTGATTGCAGCCACAAACATGAAATGTGTATATAACAGTTGCAACAGCTTGATGTTGTTGCTTAGATGGATGGCCTCTTGATAAATGGCTTATTAAAGCATTCCAAGTTTTAAAGCGGCAGGGGCAGTTCACATATGTGCATGGATACAAATGACCTCTTCCATGGTGCTTATGGTCCAGTCTGTAGTGTTTAAGGAGAACAGATCTTCTTTGAAAAGATGCATCAGAATCTTTGCATGTCCACATTAATGTCCTAAAAGACAACAATATAAATTTATTTTATGTACAACACTAAATGCTTTGCATTCAAAATTGCCTAAACGTTCAATAATCATACTCAATTTAACCTTAACTTTGCAATATGCAACCACACTGCTAGATGCTGCTAAAATGTACACGCTGCTTCGGGTAACTAAACAACAGGATAAGCAGCAATATGTCTGACAACGAGAATAGACACACATGCATGTATCTGTGCGTGTGTGTCTGTGCATGTGTATGTGTGTCTGTGCGTGTGTGTGTGTGTCTGTGCATGTGTGTCTGCGTGTGTGTGTGTGTGTGTGTGTGTCTGTGCGTGTCTGTGCACATGCATCTTGTGTATGCATCTTGTGCATGTGCATCTGTGTCTGTGTCTGTGCGTCTGTGTCTGTATAACACACACACACACACACACACACACACACACACACACACACACACACACACACACACACACACACACACACACACACACACACAGAGTATACACAGTATATACAGTGCCCTCCATCAGTTTGCTGTGGAGACCAGAAATTGGTAAGATGAACCAGTATTTCAGAAGTACAGAATGTCACGTTTTATTAACATTTGATTATGTTTCAATCAACACATATATGCTTTACCAACAAAGAACAACAACCATTTAATGGGGACTTGTGTGTTGTACCCAAATGCAAGACTCAAGGATCAAACTGACAATACACATTCTCTGCTTTTTATGTGTGAACAATAAATGTATCAGGACACAGATCATCAGCCAATGGTCTTAAAGGTATAGCGGAAGATTTTCCCGAATTATTTAAAAGAACCGCCCCTCGATATTTTTTTAAAAATGCTCCCGAGAGGGAACGCCTGTTAAACACGTGCACGAGACAGAGAGAGAGCGTGCAGGAGCTCAGTTCTTCTCTTTGCTCTGTTTACAAGTTTCTGTCGGCATGTTTACCGTGTCTGTGCGGTTCGTGACTTGTGCCAGGGCTAGCATCGCAAATCATAGCTTACATCAACTTTTACCAGCAGTGATTTTAAATGGTTTCTCCAAATAGCATGACAAAATGTACCTTTCCAGTAGAAACTTCGCGTGGGAAGCCCAACCTGTCCTCTTAGCTCACACCAGCGTGTGAAATAGTCTCCCATAAACATCTGGTCTTGTTTCTTTATTTATAGTCCTTTCTCTTCTTGTCATACAATTCGTAGACACTTTTTCTCTTGCGACCCTCAGACATTTTGAAAAAAACACTGTGAGAACGCGACCTTCAATGAATGGTTGAAACCGTAGCACAACACACATACACGTGAAAGTGCGCATGTGCAGAAAGCGAACGTAGAGGCGAGCACGTGCGACGGTTATACGTCAATATATAATCAGAATGATTGACATCTGGGATGACCAATAACAGTGGTGATCCACCCAGAAAACGAAAATCTTTCGCTATACCTTTAATATGCCCACATTAGTTAGAAGTATTAAAATACAAACGTGTTGTCGTGTCATTGAGCTGGAATATTGTGCATGTTAAAACATTCAAAATAAATGTGACATTCTGTACTGTTGTGTCATGTTCACCTTTTAATGTTTAGACATTGCTTAACTCCACAGCAAACAGAGCAATTTTGCCTGACCTGTATTGTGCCAATGCAATATAAAGGACAGTTAAACAGCATGTATAAAATTGCAACATACACAAACAGTAGAGATTAAAAAAATATTTTATACCGAATAGACAAGCATATCTATAAAATTAACTGTAGTCTCAATGTTGATGTAGCGAAGCTTAAATATCAGACAAGTAGAGTTTTGGATATTAAAGTTAACTCAGAGAATCTTCTAAAATGGTCTGAGGACATCGACAGCTTACACTTAACTTAAAAAATACTTAAAACTGATTTTAGACAAAACTCACGTTGTCTTTTGTTGTGAATCTCATGTCACGTGTGTGCTGTGAGAAGCACTTACATCATACAGTACAGTATACAGCGAATCAGACATAAATCATCGATGGATTTTCTTCATTCTGTGTTTCAGTCACGTGTATACAATATTTCTGGAGGTTGTGCGAGTTTAACTGTGTAAGACGACAAATAGTTTGTGCCTATATGACGATTCAGTTTTGGCAGTGATCTAAACAATTCATTCAAACTGATTCGCGAACCAATTCAAAACAATTGGCCCATTTGCTTAGTAAAGAAACCGACTCAAACGAGTTATTCATTTGCGAATGACTCAGAAACACGAGACAGCGATTTTAAAATAAAACACATTTCGTAATTAATTAAAATACAGTAACGCAGGGAACTACACTAACTTTTTCCACTGGTGGCACTTGCGCTACCAACTTTTTCAGTTACTGGCGCAAAATATGATTTGGTCGCACATTTTTTTTTCAAGTTATATTAAGGCGCTCTGGATAATAATGAACAATAATGAAACTGTATTGCATACAGATATGCTTTTTATTTTAGTTGCCATCTTTTAAACCACATGCCTTCTTTTTTTCTTAAACGTTGCAGTGTTTCCCACAGATCTGAAATTTACTTGGTGGTGGTAGCCGGTGAAAAGGGCAATTATTACTCACTGACAAATAATGGTCTACTATACATGTGACGAAGAACTAATAATGTGTGACACAACACAATACTTTGATTTATTGAAAATTAATATTAATTTCACATTATATTTCATTAATCTAACCACCCCAAACTTTCTTTGCCATTAACAAAGCTGACACTTTTTGTCAAAGCACCACGAAAACACTTACTGTTTTGCACTGATATATGAAGCAATTAGACCCCTTTTATCAAACTCAATATAATACAATACTATGGATAGTATATTAATAAACAGTGCAGGTCTATAGACTATAAATGTGACTGATGTTATGACTGATGTTATAATGGTAATAATTTCTATTAGATAGGCACTTTTACTGCTTCTGCTCTATCTTTCTATTTCTCTCTTACCGATTTAAAAAGCTTAATCCACTCATTATTTCAGATTTAAAAGTCTACTTGCTGTCCCGGTGACAGACTTTACATTGCTTTGCTCGTTCAGTGCAATTGGCTTGACATTAGCATTGCTTTTTGCTACAATCTCTGTCCAAACTTAATATGGATATGGTTTTAGAAAAGATATGGTCGATTAATAATAAGATTATAAAAAAAACGTTAGAAAGAAAATGTAGCGCGTGGTCGTAACAAGATTTGTCGCCATAGAAACCGAAGGCACGCTGAAACTGCACTCGAGCTTTAGCGCGGTAGCGCTCATGGCCGTTTTCCGATCGACTCCGGTTATAAACACAACATTAATCAAACTTGGGACCCAAAGTAATTAAACTAGGACCTAACCGCACCCTATTGACCATTTAAAATATAAACCCGGACCCATTCAGGTCCCGCGTCCTCAGTGAAGAAAGACCTCTGCTCAAGTTCAGAAACATGGAAGACACTGCGCTTGCGTCGCACCTATTGAGAAACAGCTGAGCACGCAAACGCATACTGATAGGGAGAGACACGACGTGCTTTCATGCAAAATGAAGCCAACGTGTTGATGGCTCAGAGCACGTTATAAAACGTATTCTTAAAATCCACATTTCTGTTTTAATAAATGCTCATAGTAAATCATAGCATATTGTCTAAAACATTAGGTAGCACATTTGCGACCCATTAAAAACTAGGGTCGCAACGGCAGTTCAAAAGGTCGCATATGCGACCATTTTGGTCGCAGTGTAGCTCCCTGCAGTAACGAAGGAATGCCGCACAGTGTAATGAACTACAAGTAAAAAGTTTCCTAAGTAAGCGTAAAAGTACCATTTTTTTAAATGTACTCTTAAGAGTGCACATTTTCCAAAATTGTACTCAAGTAGATGCACGTTAACGAAATAAATGTACCACCTCTGTAAGTGTGCCATTGCAAAAACCAGTTCAAGCTCAATGACCCCTATTAATAGTCATACACACCTCTCACTTGTGCATAAAATACTTGGTGAATAAGACCCATTTAATTTGACCATTTACATGTTTTTTGTCTTTGACACCCAAAATAATTTCTTAAACTGAAATGTTGGTGTCATGATGACAACAAAACAGATTTGTGTGTTGCATTTTGCCAACAACAGTAAAGTATCAATCACATCTAACAACTAACAATCTTAATAAATGTATTTTATACTAAAATTTAAAGGAAAATCACAACTTACTTTTAAGCTGGCTAAATGAGTTGCACCAAACGACAAACACCACTTCCTGCTGCTTCTCATTTCAAATGTCCTCAGGTGTTCTTTTTATTTTATGTCCTTAAGAGAAGTTGTCTTGTAGATGACACAACTCTATACCGCCCTCTATGTCTGGGGCTGTGTTAAATGTGTCCATCCCAAGCTCTAGAAATTGAAATTGTATGTTGGTTGAATGTACCCTATTAAGTTTAAAAAGCATTCCCTTGTTCTACGTTACATAATCTTGATTTAAGTAGATTTCAGCTACAAAATTACTTTAATAGGTAGAATCAGGTAAAAATAGCTCACTAAGTCAACAACTGCACATGTTCACTTTTTACAGTGCAAGGGTCGGAGTCTCTTGCGAATAACAATAGTTTATTTAGAAAAGAAGAGATTAAAGCTTAGATAGATCACTCCACAGTTCACTGCACCTCGACGTAGTCCACACACACACAGATGGAATAAATCCAACGATGTAATCCTCTCGCGGATGGAACAAGAGTCTCAGCCGGGAAACAGGAATGCAGGTGTACCGCTTAAAGGCGAAGCGAACTTGTTGAGCCGGAGAACCAAATCAATAATCCCACGACGTAATCCACTCTCGAATGAAACAGGAGTCTTTGGCAGGAAACCGGGAATACAGGTGTACCGCTTAAAGGTGAAGCGAACCTGTAGTGCTGGACAACAGGATCAAAGTGCATTCAAACTAATCCACAGCCGAAACACAGGATGACAGAATCCAGCGCGGAGAGAACCCTCAGACACCGGTGACTGAATCTGGGGCGAGAAAATAAAGGTGAAGCAGAAACAAACAAGCTGGGAACCTGGACAGCAAGCATGACAGAGATCAACTGACAATGAGCGCGTGACAAAGACAGAACAAAAGGGCTATAAATAGAAAGGCAGGAAACGAGACACAGCTGGAGGATAATTAGAGAAACAAGTGGGAGGAGTGAGTGCACACGAGAGGATCCATCACCAACAGGTAAAATAAACAACAACAACACACACACCCACTACTGATCATCCCGGATTCGTGACACTTTGCTGATTAACTAATTACTTTTACAATGTTGTAACTGAGTTACTAACTCAATTACATTTTGGGAGAAGTAATTTGTAACTGTAACTAATTACTTTTTAATAGTAAGATGACCAACACTGGTCACCTGTGCACCAGTTACCTACCTTGTGAAATACCACAAGACGGTCAACAGCCTGAGAAATACTGCAGCAATGGAGTAGAAGTCAAAGGTTCTGCTAGTTTGATAACCCTTGATTTGAAAACAGTTGGCCTCCTTTCCAAAAGCCCGAAAGCAGTTTCTGACCCAAAGAGAAGTTTGAAGTAAGTTCTGATTGTGTAGTTTGTTTAGTGTGCTCTGATTCGATAGCAGCTTAACTTAGCAGAGCCGTTTGAGCCAAAGCTGGTGACTGACGTATTAATGTAGGCGGAGTTTAGTCAACAAACTGTTTTACTGACGTCATTAAAGCAGGAAAAAGAGGGCTGTAGTCCAAACCGGCCGTTTGTTGTAGGCTTTTAAAGAGGAATTCTATTGAAGAAAATATATCATCTGGCAGTGAACTTTGAGCTTTATCATTTTACAGGTATTATTTATGCTATTATAGCAACATTACACACTAACTAGGGTTTAAAAAATGGTATCAGGAAGAACGTGACCTTTAAATTCCATACCAATGCTTAAGTATCCAGAAATTGGGGGAAAACTAATAAAATGGTGGTGTATCTCTCTGAATCATGGACAAGGCGCTGTCTATATTCGAACATTGCCCTCATCTCTTTTGCATGATGACCTAGCGGTCGCTTGTATGACTCATAAAAGAGATTGCTTTTAGGCTTTGATTATCATCTAGCTGATCTTCATGACAATACATCCGTCTTACAAGTAAAGGGCCTCCATTTCCCTACATTTTTGGATTATCCCTTTCCCCACAGAATAACATATTCAAGAAAGCCATTTCAAAATGATCAAAAAATATGTAATTTTATTACTGATAATTACTTACATATCCAGTCCTCCCTTGACCTGCGTGAAGTTGGCACCCCACCCAACGCAAAATGTCTGCAAAATATGCTCAATTGTTGGTGCTCCGTTTGTGCTATAAATTTTTTGTTTGTGCTGCTTTGGTTTTTATAATATTTGACATTGAATTAGGTTGATGACGTCACTCAGCCCCCCCACATGCTTAAAGTTCACCCAAACTATTCTTGCTTGCTTATTCTTCGTTTGTGCTAGTTACATTTCGTTTGTGCTGCTCTTTACAATATAAAAATATTAGAAATTAAATTAGGCAATAACATAACTAGGCTCCAAATTCATCTTAAATAGGCACTGTCATTCGTCCAGGTTGTGCGATTAAAAATTCCGCTCATGCATGCTCTCTCTTCATCATGCTTGCTCCAATTTTCACAGCTTTCTGATAAGACAATTATTAAAAGATTCAGAAATCAGATGCATAGTATTTTAAGAGTTCAGAAAAGGTTAAGTCTTACTTTGTCCATCTTTACACTTGTGTACACATTGTTAAATGGACATTCCACTTTTTTGAAAATATTCTTATTTTCCAGCCTCCCTAGAGTTAAACATTTGATTTTTACCATTTTGGAATCCATTCAGCTGATCTCTGGGTCTGGCGCTAGCACTTTTAGCATAGCTTAGCACAATCCATTGAATCTGATTAGACCATTAGCATCGCGTTAAAAAATAACCAAAGGAGTTTAGATATTTTTCCTATTTAAAACTTGAATCTTCTGTAGTTACATCGTGTACTAAAACAGACAAAATTTTTTAAGTTGAACTATACTCTCAAACTGGAGTAATTTTTAGGAATCGGCAGATTATCGATCTGGCAGATTATCGACGTCGATATTAAGCATTTTGCCTATCATCGACATCGGCCATTTTAAAAGACGATTTACAAATAAAGTAATATAATTTTGAAATGCGCTATTTCGCTCTGAGGCAGCCAAGGATTTAGTGAGAGCCGTCGGAACACGGGGGAGGTTACTCTATTCAGTTGCCTAGAGCAACGCCCTCCCATCGCTCATCTGATTTGTCGAGTGTCACGAGTCCGGCCAATCAGTGCAGGAGGCTGAAGACACCACCGAAAGCACTTGCTAAGTCGAGCTGCTTTGCAATGATTTCGCTCTGCGAGTTAACACTGCAATACAAGAGTATAGCACGTGTTTCAGGCAGTTGACCGAGCTGGCATTTGCATGTCATTGTAAGTCATGTCATTTCAAAAATACAAGCCATTTTAAAGCATAAAGAACTCAAGCACTTAAGTTTTCAGTCAGTGCTCTCATGCATGCGCACACAGCTGTCTCTCACTCAAGTGACAACAAGTTACAGACAACAAGTGACAGATCAAGTTATTTTTTGCGACTTATTTATTACACATACATGTTCAGATACACACACGGGTAATGCTTAAATGCCTGTCTTGGTGACAAATATACTTAAGCAATTGGTAGGGCTGTGTTGAAAAAATCGATTCACCAATTCTGAATCGATTTTCACATTAATTTTGAAAGATCGGTCCATAACTCGGAGAATCAAAATATTTTTTTTTTTAGTAGAAGAATATAGGAAACAGAGCATAGCATTATACAGTTTTATACAAAACAAAGTATGGTGTTAATTGGACATCGGGCATTTGAAAATAATATCATAGTGCAGAGAATCGATTTATAAGTAATAACTTAAACTTGCCGCGTCTTTGAATTCACGCATGCGTGCGAGGTGGAAGGACATTAAAATAACGAACATGTCGATCAGTAACGTACAAGCTGTTAATTTGAAAACTCCAGAAATGCTCAAAGCTGCGATCTGGCACCATTTCGGGTTCAGAAGTAATGTAGAGAACAAGATTGACAAAAGCAAAGCAATTTGCAAAGCCTGCCAAATGGAGGTGTAAAAGTATTGTGGAAATACTACTAATCTCAGGAACCACATGATGCGACATCATCAAGACATCAGATCCAAGCCCGCCACCGGACCGCAACAGATGACACTGAAACAAACTCTGCAACTGCCATTGCCAACTAATTCTGCACGCTCTGTCAAAATAACTGAGGCGATTGCAGGCTTCATTTGCGCCCGTATTCTGTTGTTGAGAACGTGGGATTCAGGTGGCTAATAAAGGTAATGGAACTGGGCCCTGACGGTCAATCTGAAAAAACTAAAATTATGATTTTCCAGAAAAAAGCAAGATTACAGGATAACAGATACACATTTACTCTAGGAAACACTGCACTAGAACACACCTTACACTACGACTATCTGGGGTTAAAAATCAGCACATCAGGCGGTTTTGGTCTCGCGGTAAATGCACTTAAAGAGAAAGCTAGACGAGCATTCTATGCCATCAAAGGCAAATTTAAACAAACAGACATTCCTGCTACAGTTTGGTGTAAAATATTTGATTGTGTAATAATGCCCATAGCTCTGTATGGTTGTGAGGTTTGGGGTCCACAATGCAATGGAATCCCTGCATGCTAAATTCTGTAGAAATATTTTAAGAGTTCAGAGAAGAACACCTACTAATGCATGCAGGGCTGAATTAGGCAGATACCCCCTAATAATACACATCCAAAAACGTTCCCTTAAATTCTGGTCACACTTAAACTCAAGTCCCCCGAACACACTTCAATATGAAGCCATTAAAACTCAAGAGAAGAGACCTAAAACCAGTCCCATCTGTCAACTGGCTCTAAAACTCCAGACCAGCACTAATGAACGCAAACAAACCACAATAAACCAAATCATTAAAGAAAGTCAAACTTTATATTTGGATCATTGGGATAATGAAAGTAAAAACCAAAGCAAACTAGAATGTTATTGGGCACTAAACAGAAAATACAGTCTGTCAGAATATCTCTCCACTGTTAGAGATGTAAAGCAGAGACGAATCCTCACTAAAAACAGACTCAGTGATCACAGTCTGGCAATAGAGAAAGGCCGACATAGACAAACATGGCTCCCAAAAGAAGAGCGAATCTGTGTCCATTGTGACAGTGACGAGATCGAGACAGAGACACACTTTCTCCATTATTGTGGTAAATATAAAGAGCTTAGAGAAAAACACTTTGACAAAATCTCAAAGCTCATCCCAGAGTTTCATAGCTCTTCAGATTTAGATCAAATGAAGATGTTACTGGGGGAGGACAGACACCCATCAGCTGCTGCTAAATTCATTTATCATTTACACACCATCAGAAATAATCCACAGCCCTGATCTTGTACAGTACTTTTATTCTACCTCTCATGTGCCTCCATAAATATAAATTTGTATACTTCAAATGTTTATATTTCAAAGTCTACTTTATATTGTAAATATCCTCTGATTCTATTTTATTTTATTTGCAGTAGTACTTCATCCATCACCCAGCACCTTACCTTAATTGCACCTTAATGTTTGTTAATATTGTGTTATTGTATGTTTCTTGTTTTATGTATAATGCTTTGGCAATATTGTAAGTGACACAATCATGCCAATAAAGTTTTTTAAATTGAAAATTAAAATTGGAACCAAATTATGTCATTGTGTCTCGCAAACGTCTGTCTGAAGAAGTGATCCCCAACATGTACCAGACAGTAAAAGATGGTGTAACGTGTAAGCTTAAGACCGCAGAGAGGGTGGGCATTACAAGTGACACCTGGACATCCGTAGCTACGGAATCTTACATGAGTGTAACAGCACACTACATAGACGTGCAGTGGAACCTCGTATCTTACGTGCTGCAGACAACCGCTCTGTCAGTCTAGCTGAAATGTTAACCAAAGCTATGGAGGAGTGGGGGCTGATGAGTAAAGACCCAGCCATAATCACTGACAAGGTGAATATGGTCCGTGCGGTTGAGATTATGGGGTTACCCTACGTCGGCTGCTTCGCGCACATAATCAACCTGGCCTCGCAAGCCGGTCTCAAACTGCCGAATGTTGCACGCCTTCTTGGGCAAGTAAGGCACATCGCAAAGTTCTTTCATCCCAGTACAAATGCCACACGCATCCTCAAAGAAAAGCAGAAGCTACTGCAGCTGAATGAACACAAGCTCAAAATTGATGTGGCGACTCGTTGTAATAGTAAACTAGAAATGCTTTAGTGATTTTTAGAGAAGCAACCCGCGATCTCTGCCGCTCTGCTCTCACCTGATGTGCAGAGAAATGAAAAGGAATCTTGGCAGCCTGAAGGAAGAGGACATAACAGATGCAGAAGATGTGGTCAAAGCTCTAAAGCCAATGAAGACAGCCACTCAAGTGATGTCAGAAGAAAAGTGCCCAACTCTCTCAGTGATCTTTAAAAACGCGCGTTTTCTCCAGCGGCATTCGCCAAATTGTCTCGCAGAGTCTCGCAGAATTCTGCAAGTGTTTTCGTGGGGCCACTTTTCTCTTAATTTGTTTCACTTCACAGAAAATCCACCAGGTGGCGCATAAAAAAACTAATTTTTATATGCGTTGTCATTGCGGTTGTTTCCAGAAGTTAATAAGGGCATTGCTGAATATTTAACATTTCTATTAAAACAGCAAATTGACGTCAACCCCTTCTTGCCAGCATAACAGCGCATAC
The DNA here is from genome assembly GCF_030506205.2 of Paramisgurnus dabryanus. Classification (NCBI taxonomy): domain Eukaryota; kingdom Metazoa; phylum Chordata; class Actinopteri; order Cypriniformes; family Cobitidae; genus Paramisgurnus; species Paramisgurnus dabryanus. Next base: position 39,910,999 of record NC_133346.1, on the reverse strand, counting down.
ATCTATTAAAATGACTGTACATGCAATGGGCGTTTATATTAAGCAGGGGCGTAGCAGCCATTTTAAAAGTGGGGGGGACAGTATGGTAATGTGACCTAAGCTGCTGTTCATAATAATACATTCTAAATAGAATACCAATTGGCATTTTACAGCACCCTAGTGGCAATTTTGGGAACATGCCATGATAGCTTACATGAACCTATATTTGTGAAATCATACTCACAATTTAAAAATACTGCAGGACTTTGAAACCAATGTGAGACCATCTATAGCCTACTTTATTTTTATGAAATAAAGATATTTTATGATAGTTACAATATTTCAGTTACACTACATTTGTATTTTGATGAATATACAGATTACATCTACACTAATTTTATACAACATACATTTTATGAAAATATAGCAATAAAACCTAAATCAATGTATTTACAAGTTTTTAATATTTTCAAGATGGAAGTAAGTTATTTAATCATACATGGCCGTGGGAAGTGGGGGTGCTGTGGGTGCTGCAGCACCCACTGTTGGCGAGAGGGAGATTTTTTTTTAAGTAAAAATATTTTGCACAATTTATATATTACTTATGAATATTTTAGGAGATTATTTTTGACACACGTAGGTTATTACGTGTATTTTGGATTTTAATTTCATTACTGTCTGTGCCTACCCATCTCCGTGGCCTCATCCGAGCGCACTTTCTCCGCCTTGCGTCTTTTGAAGACATGGGTAAGCAGCACCATGACCCAGAATAGACTCACACACCTTTGGCTAATGCATGCCCACACAGAAATTCTGAACCGCCTGGGCATTCGTCCCCTAGCTCATGAGAGACTTTGGACTCTATTATACAACCGGCGCAATGCGCGACGCGAGTGTCTTTTGCTATAGTAAAGAGCGCGTTGATATTATGCGCATACAGTATTAACGGGATGACAACGCGGGTTTGCTTATCACATACATGAATGCGAAGCAGCACAAAAACGCTTTTTAATATGAAAAATTAAAGGATTAAAATGTAAAAGATTATTATTGAGTCTCTTGGACATAAATGATGACCGATTATGAGACGTTAGAAGGAGTAAATAGCTGCTTCATCTAAGTAAATAAATGCTTTACTTTAAACGAATGCATCTATTTTTTTTATTTAAATGCTACCCCACGAATTTATTGTATATAATGACTATGTACCTGTGGATATGGTGAGATGAGAACGTTTGTAAATTCTTTATCTCTTGTTTGTAACAAATAAAGAATTTTTAGAGTACAAACCTTATATAAAGCCTAATATATTCTAAAAATGTAATTATACACCATGTATTTTTTTTTATAAAAGTATACAATATCAGAACTAAACCCATTATTATTTTTGTTCCATTTATGAATTGTAAGTTAAAAAAAGACAGTAATAGTACTATTTAGTAAAAAAAGATCTATATAAAAATATACTAGGTATGTTACTGTGAGAATATTTTACCACTGTTAATCGACGTGTGATTTAAAAACGAAAGTAAAATATTTTCGTCCGCATGGATATTAAAAATTGTGAAGTTTAATTATTATTATGTTGTTATAATATTATATGTTGTATTAAAATATGTTCTATGTATGTATATCTAAAGTTATAATGAAAGTAATTTTCCCTGGGATTATTCAAAGTATTTCTGCTTCTGATTAATAGCGCATATATTTATCTGATAACTGATGATGTCTGTATGTTTCAGACCCTGGCTGTGTGCACTGAAGTGTATATGACAATAAAGTATTAAAATTCAATGTATTTATTTTTAAAATGTATTTTAAATAGGCCTATAGGCTCATAGGTTTTTTGTTAAAAAAAATTATTTCACAGCACCCCCTGTTCAAAACATCAAAACTTCCAAACTTTTTACAATTAAACTATCTTTAATCCTGTTGCTCCATTACTTTAAACTTTGTTTTAAATCTCTGATTAACTTTAATGTTTGATGAGTTCAAATAGATTTTCTACAATTAAATATGTGGCTAAATCAACAGAAACAGACACCGCGAGAGCGTGGTGGCACTATTCAAAGATGCGTTTATTATAACGTCTCAACAGAGTGAGTTTGACGGCTTAAAAATATTACTTAACACTACCAGTGACAGCTCCCGATGCTCGTATGCGCTTCTCCTCTGTCATGCGCGCTCCAGTCAGAAACTGAGAGCAGTGAATAAACGGACACACGGCGGTGCTTCATGACAAATGCGTCGGCACATCTTGTTCATTCATTATATCACAATAACTGAGCTTCGCAATATTTCCTGCCACATTGCTTCGTTAATCAATACAATTGATTGTTTTAATGATTGTCAAATGTTTTTATTTGAATAAGATCTTTAGATTACCGATGTATAGTGATTTATAATATAGGCTACAAAAAAATATATTACATTTGCCTGCATAAACTGTTTATTTTCTTAATGAAGGACAACGTCAACATTTGTTGCTGTTTAATTACACCGGCAGATTCATCAGCGCAGATGATGGGTTTAGCATAAATAAATTTTAATCTATATTATAAGGTTTGTAAGCTGTGTTTAAATGTAAGTGGTGCAACACAACTCGAATTAAAATTAAACTGAGATAAACAAACCATATTTTAGCTCTAAACTCTGCTTATTTTAATCTGTGCAACCCACGCTGAATCCTGCGCAGCGTGAGGAGGTCCATAGTGTATTTTAACTACAGTAGGTTAAATCATAACATGAAAACTTTATCTCGTGATTTGTGTCATCACGACATACTGCAACATTATCTAACGTGTGTTTGAAAAAATTATGTAGGCTAATCGTCCTGTGCTTTTTCTGTGCAACAAGAGATTTGAAGCTCATGCAGACACGCTCTGTGATTGGCTGAATGTTAGTTCACTCAAATCTAAGTAACAAATCAGAGAACACTGTACATGACGCACTGCGCTGTTGCTCGCCGGAGCTCGCCTCCGTCTCTCATTAAAAATGTATGACTTCTGGCCACTTTGATGCTTGGTGGCCTTGTGAACGCACAGTAAAAGTTGCTACGCCCCTGGGCTGTATTACGTTTATTTTATGTAAATAATAATTAAAATGTTTTTTTATAAGAAACCTTAATGTATATGAACTTGATTTGTAAGTGTTCTTTGGGGTTGGACGTTGCTTGCGTTTCTTGGGTCCGATTTCAAAGCCCCCAAACCCTTTCAGCGGTGAGGGTGGACGCAGCGATTAAAATAGGGCCCATTGTCTTCTTGGGTGGAAATGACAAAGGTGAGGTGGAAATTCCATTTAAGCTTACAATGTGCAATGGATTGTGTGGGTACATATACACTCACCTAAAGGATTATTAGGAACACCTGTTCAATTTCTCATTAAAGGGATAGTTCGGCCAAAAACGATATTAAACCCATGATTTACTCACCCCCAAGCTGTCCAAGTTGCATATGTCCATCGTTTTTCAGACAAACACATTTTCGGATATTTTAGAAAATATTTTATATCTTTCAGTTGATTAAATGTAATGTTACGAGGTCCAGCAATAGTCCACGACCTTCAAGTCCAAAAAAAGTGCGTCCATCCTTCACAAATTAAATCCAAACGGCTCCAGGATGATAAACAAAGGTCTTCTGTGGGTAATCCGTGCGGTGTTGTTGTAGAAATATCCATATTTAAAATGTTATTAACGTTATAAACTACCTTCCGGTAGCGCCGCCATCTTAGACTCAGGAGAGAGTATTAGCGTAGTGTACGCACTTTTCTTAGTGACGTATGACAAATTCGGAGGGCGGGGGCAGAGAGCAGCAGCAGAGAAACTCTGTACGCTGCGTAAGCTCTCATCCTGAATGCGCATCACTCTAAGATGGCGGCGCTACCGGAAGGTAGTTCATAACGTTAATAACATTTTAAATATGGATATTTCTACAACAACCCAGCACGGATTACCCACAGAAGACATTTGTTTATCATCCTGGAGCCGTTTGGATTTAATTTGTGAAGGATGGACGCACTTTTTTGGACTTGAAGGTCGTGGACTATTGCTGGACCCCGTAACATTACATTTAATCAACAGAAAGATCTAAAATATTTTCTAAAATATCCGAAAATGTGTTTGTCTGAAAAACGATGGACATATGCAACTCGGACAGCTTGGGGGTGAGTAAATCATGGGTTTAATATCGTTTTTGGCCGAACTATCCCTTTAATGCAATTATCTAATCAACAATCACATGGCAGTTGCTTCAATGCATTTAGGGGTGTGGTCCTGGTCAAGGTAATCTCTTGATCTCGAAACTACATGAGGAAAGAAGAAAGAGGAGTTGTAAAGCCAATTGCAGAGTTGTCAAACCGAGAACAACGCAAAAGAAGGAGACAATGGAGAACTAATCAAAATAATTATCGGGAGAGGATGAATAAAGCTCTTAAGGTACAGGCCTACCTTTCTACCACTACACCACCAAACTCTCCAAATTCTGTGCAACCAGAACATGATTTTGAGCCACCTTCCACACCACCCTGACCAATAAAGCTCTTAAGGTAAAGGCCTACCTTTCTACCACTACAACACCAAACTCTCCAAATTCTGTGCAACCAGAACATGATTTTGATCCACCTTCCACACCACCCTCACCAACAAAGCTCTTAAGGTACAGGCCTACCTTTCTACCACTACACCACCAAACTCTCCAAATTCTGTGCAAACCAGAACATGATGTTGATCCACCTTCCACACCACCCTCACCATCACCCTCTGCCCAATGTTTAAGTCAGAAACAAAGGCGAAGGAAAAAGGTTCTAAGAAGCCGTTCCATAGTTTGTTTAGCATTGTATAAAAGCAATGCTAAGATTGGTAAGGCTCTGCAAAAGGTCGTGAGGTATCGCAAACGGTATGCGTGATTAATGAAGAAAGTGAAGCAGTTTGACTCCTCAAATGCCAAGTCAAAAAAGCAGATGGCAACATCACCACACACTCTAAGAAGAACTTTGGTTTTCCATAATGCTCTTTTTGCTGAGCTGGGAGACAGATGTGAAAGTCTGTCATCTGAGAGAGAAAAACAACTCATTTCGAAGATAATGTCAGGAAAGATCCTCAAGAGGTTTCGCCTACTGAAAATGGCTAGAACAGAATTTGGCCTCTCAGCCAAGAGAATGAGAAATAATGAAAAGAGGTCAGCAGCACTTAAATACACAGGGAAGAAGCAAAAAAAAACATCAGCACAGACACAGAAGAGAAAATCAAGCAATTCTTGGAAAGAGATGAGAACAGCAAAGCAACAACAGGTAAAAAGCAGAAAAAAAATAAAAACTGAGGAGATTAATTAATGAACCTATAGAAATACTTCATGAGAAATTTAAAGGAGACATATCATGCTAAATCCACTTTCTTAGCTCTTAAATATATTTTGTTGTATATTTGTAGTGTTTAGAAGTACAAAAAAGTTGAAATTAGTCTCTTCATGTGCTTTGTTGATATCTTTATATTCTGTTTTGGTCATATTTTCCAACCTGTTCTGATTTTTCTATTATCTATTACGTTTTTTGAACAATTACGTCACAGTATTTGCAGCGGAACTGCCAAATAAGGACATCGACTCCCAGCCCAACACTACAAGCAATCCGCCATTTTCAATTTCTCGCTGCGATATTGTAGTCCAAGCTCAAGGATGCAGAAGTTACGAGAGAGTAAATCAAAATGTTCGGTTGTTGAACCTGTGCCTGGTTGAGTTTTATTTTTCACAGAAATGTCATTTTTTTAGTGCGCGAAGCACTTCAAGGATAACTATTTCACCAACCTCCACCAGTATAAAGTAGGATTTGCCGATAGACTTCGTCTGATTGAGGGGTCAATTACTTCTATCTTTGGAGACGACGAGCAGAGCACTTCGGTAAGCTGTAAATAACTTTAAAAACAGTAAAGTACACGGTGGTCATGGTTTAGCAGTGCTGTTTCTCAATCCGAAGGCTGCAGCCTGCGGATGTCGCATGTGGTCATCAACCCGGGATTAAGTTATAGCATATTACAACAACTTACAATTAACTAAGAATGATAGTCAACTATATAATTGTTAATATTCTGAAATAAGACAGCCGGCATTAACACACCATTGCGATACCTCCATATGAAGACTTGTTCTGCAGGTTCGTCGTCTTCATTTTCATCTTGCTTCATTTCCGACTCTGGCGCGAACATATAAGGCTGGATGGACAAGTCTTCCGTTGTTGACATGTTCAACTTTTTTCAGTTGCTTTAAACTTGGGATGCACCGAATCCAAGATTCGGATTCGGACGAATAGTGGGCTTTTTGACGGGGTTCGGGTTCGGCCGAATCTTAGATTTTTTTCCACCGAACCGAACCCTAGGCTTGCACTACGCTGGTCGACGTCACGCGACTGTTGATTACACACATCGGGTGCTGACGTGGAGATAAGCTTTTTCTTTCGGTGAGCCTTAGGGGCGGGTCACATTTCGCGGACGTAAGCGTGTCGCACCGCATCGCTTTCATTATGCATAGGCTTATGGTAATTGTCAAAATTGTTTTTCCCACTTGTCATCCTGGCATAATGTTGCCTATCCTTTTTTTTACACTTAAAATTAAATAAAATGAAAAATACACTGCTGTGGACGTTGTTTACTTCATTAATGTGTTTTACTGTGTTAATGGAATAAGGATGCGAATAGGATTCGGTATTCGGTTTCGGCCAAATCTTAAATGGTGGATTCGGTATTAGGCCGAACCCAAAAAATCTGGATTCGATGCATCCCTTCCTGAAAACATATTAATTCATAACACTGCGTTCAGCACAAACTTTGCTACAATATTATATGAGCTACATGTATGTATTTTTGAGAGAAAAATGTTTATGCGTGTTTTTTTTTAAAGCTAAATTTTTAAGTCACTGATAAAAGACCACAAAACCCATACTAAACATGTTTTCACAAGACTTTTCTGAACAGAATCTAGTAGTCTAGAGTTTTTTATTTAAAATGATGTGAACTTCATTCTGCCTACTAGAGATGCGCGGTTGGCGGTTACAGCCGCGGACTCCGCGGATAAACCGCGGATCGGGCGGATGACGTGACGAAAAATAATATTTTAATTAGATTCGGGCGGGTGGCGGATCGACTGCTTGTTAGCTGTGTCCTTCTAAGCATGCAACCTTAAAAGGTGAGCACTCTGTCTTTCAGGGTGGCAGCCTCAGAAGTTCTCAAAGAGAACTGAAATGAGACGGTCTAGCCTTCTGAGGACCCATAATTTGCGTCACCTGTTGCACGCGCCCCCAGTAGCCCCCACCGCGCCTGTCAGCAGAAAACAGCGGAGACATTTCTGACTTATTAAAATAAATATGTAATCAAAAATATTAATTTATTTTAGAAAATATGACACATTGATGTAGATTAAACTATTCAACAGTATATCAAATAATCAACCTTATGTTGCAAATATACGCAACATAAACAGAATAATATTAACACAAAACATAACTTATAATACTAAAACAGTGACAAGAAAAAGTTTTCTAATACACTTTTATTTAATAAAGGTTTTAATTGTTTGGGATAGCCTCGGCATGTTAAGAATCCATTCGTTCTAGCATTAACAGCGCAGAGAAATGAGGACGCATTTTGACATAGCTCTTATCAACGCCTCAAAAAATGAGAATTAAAAACAAAGGAAATAGAAGGGCAGAAAAGGTTTGCCTGGAATAAGTTTTACAAAGTGGTAAATCAGGATGACACCAGTGCAGACTATGTAATTTGTGCGTTTAATTTAGGCATTACTGATTTATTTATTTATTTTTGTCCCGTGTGCGCCGATCGGAGACTGAGTTCACTGCTGATATTCTAGAGCTTTCTAGTCTCGCGGCTGTCATCACATCGCCCAGTCAGCGGATGGCGGGCGGGTGCGGTTTTGAAAACTGGTCAGAAACGTTGGTGCGGATGGATGGCGGACGGATGATGAGTTTTGTGATGCGGTTGCGGATGAAATAATAGCCCATCCGCGCATCTCTACTGCCTACTCATTCAAATAAAACAATACATTGATTTAGAAATTGTAAGACACTTTTTTGTTTAGAGGGGCCGTATGCAAGAAGGATTGATTGACAGCTGAGAAACAAAAGACTTGCATAATGAGCAGAGGTGGAAAAAGTAATAAAATATTGTACTCAAGTAAAAGTAAAGTTACTTTTATAATATTTTACTTAAGTAAAAGTAAAGTTACTGGTCTAAAAATCTACTCAAGTAAAAGTAAAAAGTAAATCATTTTAACTTTACTTAAGAGTAAAAGTTACTTTTTTTTAAAGCGGGGAGAGGTGGAGGATTCTAGTGTAGTTCAAACACGACAAGGGAATATAAATCTCAAACTAGTTGTTTTTATTATAGGAACATCTTTACAATTAAAGTGCAATAACAAAAAGTTAATAAAATAAAATGCTTTTTTAAACTAAGAAACATTTATGGATTTGTTTAATGATTTTTACATGTGAGTTATGCACTTTTGAAGGTGGTCAGCAGCTAGTAAATACAATCACTATTGTAAGGTTGTAATTGATGTATTGCTGGTAACATACATTATTTTATTAAACTATAGTTTAAATGAGCTTATAATGAGATGAGTCTGGACTAAACTGAGGGACAGGACAGGTCCTGGGTGATGGGGACAACATCTGGGAATGTTGCTGAATGTTTCACGGTCGGTGAGAAATGGTGTAAGAAATTCCATCACCGCCATGAAATGCCAAGGATGAGCTGAAGACGACCCTGCCCCACTCCTTTTTATGTCCCTCTCTTTATTTTTTTCCTTTCTGAATCTGTCTCTCAAGGACTTCCATCTGGTCTTGCACACTTCCTCTGACATTTAAAAAATTTAACAATTAAACAATTTCTTGAAATAAAAACATAATACAAAAAAGTGGCTGTGCTTTAAGATAAATGGTCAAATTCACTTGCCACTTAAATGTAAATCACTTTTTTTTTATAAAATCTAACTTCTAATTTATCTAATTTATTTGGGATTTTGCTTTGAGATTGTGTAAATATAAATCCCCCATGGTTAATGTCTGAGGTAAAACTCAGCAATAAACTGTCTCGTTTTTTAACTTTAGCTGAATAGTAAGGCCTACTACGCTACTGTATTTAAATGTTGGTCATTATGGTGGTATACTTGGATAGAGAAATATTTTCTGAGGTGGTACTTTAGTTGGTGGTACCAACTAAAGCCCCACAGTGCCCACTACTCAGGCCATCATCTCAGGCTGGAGGTAAGGGGCAGGCCCACAGAAGACGTTTTATGACACATGCAGAAATTATAAAAACATAGCAGACAACACGGTTATAACATTTATATTTTTTTTCTGGTATTGTCATGAACAATGACTATATATATTAAGTGAAGTGTTTATAGTAGCCACTAAGTACCAATTGTGTGAACATCTTTCACATTTGATTTTTAAAGCGTAATAGACCTTTTGCGTGTTTGCAAACAGAGATGACGTTTTTTGTGGGCGGAGCCCAACTGGTGGCAGAAAGTGAATGCTTCTCAATAGCTGTGTGAAGTGTTTTAGCATAATAAACTGTGATTTTTAAGGATCCGGTGTTCTGTAGAAGTCTGTTTCCCCTATATTTCTCTTAAGTGTAATGTTTCTTATAACGTTTTCACCAAGTTACGTTTATTTTTTAAATAAATTAAAAGTTTTAATGGCTTGGCCACTGATATGGTTGCATGTATGTAATGTATATGTATTGTTCTTTATTGGTAAATCAATTATTTTTACAGTATGAATCTCTGAAGTACTTATAAGAGCAATACTATCATGTATTCTGTATAATATAATTTATTAAACATTTAATCATTTCCTGTTTTCAATTTCTTCCTTATATTTTTATCCTATGTGTTTGATCTAAAACTATTATGTTTACATACAAATTAATTTGTATAGGCCTGTTTATATATTATTAACACTTTACATCGTGTGTGTGTGTGTGTGTGTGTGTGTGTGTGTGTGTGTGTGTGTGTGCTATGTTTATATATTTATTAGTAAACATCATAATTTAGAACAAACAGGAAGAAGACATAGGCTAAGATATATGGTAAAAAGAAGTAATAGAAAATGAAAAAAAAAATACGAAAACTTTAATAAATGGTAATATTATTGATATTATGAACTAATTAAAATCTTTAATCTTTCTAAATAAATTATAAACGTAACGTGATGAAAACGCTATAAGAAACACATACAGTGATCAGACTTCGACAGAACACCGGATATCTTCTCTAATTATTTTCTATTCAAATAATTAAAAGATTTTCAGATGATTTCATCACTCCAGTCTGTCCGGTTGAGGGCTTTTATTGCAACCATAAACACCTACGTTTATATTCAAATGGTGTCTTCGACGACGATATACTATAAAAATGAAGGTCATCTATTTTGGCATTCCTATTCTGACACTCAAAAGCACAACAAAACATTTTCTAGTGAGTTATATTGTTCGTTTCACTCGTGTCTCATTCATTTCCACTGTTTTTCTGCCACCACATGCGCGCGTGACGTAACTGTGACGTCGACTCGCAAAAGGTCTATTAAACCCTAAACCAACTTTTTTAGTTAATGATCTGTAAGAATGGGGCTTTATTAGTGCTGTTCACTGATTTTAGTAACTTTTTTGACATTTGGATATAAAGTGTTTCAATACTACAATATATTGTGTAAAAACGTCGGAGTGATGCCCTCTCCTCAGGTTGAACGGTGGCTACTGCAGTTGAATTTTCCTATTAGATGTTGGGTCCAAAAAATACCTTGTGACGTAAGCAGGTTCAATCTCACCATGCCCTTGTTATGATCTCACCAAACACTTATGAACTTAGTTCATCCCCTTTATCTCCGTTGGGATCTGCCCACTTTTCTTGCATTTTTCAAGTATTGTCAATGGGTGGAGTCAGGCTCTGACCAGGGGTTTAGTTGCGCTTTAAAGCAGACATATCATGCTTTTAAATCTGTCCTTTTTACATATAAATCATCTACTTGTGGTCTATATAAAGCGAAACTGCAATGCTTGGGTCTGAATTCCTCATTGTTATAGCCCCACAGGCCCCCTTTCTACCCCTTTTCTGATGTGCATCTGAGAGCAACTCATTTTGGTTCTGTCTTTTTAAATGCACGTCATACCCTGCCCCCTCTCCAGGTTGCAGAGGTGACACTCGGTTAAACTCCACCCCGTTCGGCCATTTTTGTAGTTTTATAGCAGAGATACGATTATCTAGCGGCACAGAAACTTTTTATTCACTCGTTATTCACAAAATGTCAACAACGGAAGACTTGTCCATCCAGCCTTACATGTTCGAGCCAGAGTCGGAAACGGAGCGAGATGAAAATTAAGACGACGAACCTGCAGAACAACGTCTTCATATGGAGGTATCGCAATGGTGTGTTACTGCCGTTTGTCAGACGAAGTCTATCGGCAAATCCTTCTTTATACTGGCGGAGATTGGTGAAGTAGTTATCCTGAAGTGCTTCGGGCACACAAAAATTACTACCCACAGATGTGGGTACATTTCTTACTCTCTTGTAACTTCTGCATCTTTGAGCTTGGACTACAATATCGCAGTGAGAAATAAAAAATGGCGGATTGCTCGAAGTGTTGGGCTGGGAGTCGATGTCCTTATTTGGCAGTTCCGCTGCAAATACTGTGATAATTGTTCAAAAAACGTAATAGATAATAGAAAAATCAGAACAGGTTGGAAAATATGACCAAAAAAGAATATAAAGATATCAACAAAGCACCTGAAGAGACTAATTTAAACTTTTATGTACTTAATTTTAACACTACAAATATACAACAAAATGCATTTAAGAGTCAAGAAAGTGGATTTAGCATGATATGTCTCCTTTAAGTATTAAACCTATCGTCTTTTACCGTTATTTTGTGTGTTTTATTTTTGCTGACAGTTCATTCTTTTTAGATTTAACAATCTCATGGAACAGCTGGAAGGTTCCAGGGAACCGTTAACATTTTGTTTTTTCATTCCAAGAAAACACAGAATCTTTTTTTGTGAATTCAGTAAATGTTCTTTTCAAGAGTCCCAGTTTGCTGTTGCTATTTATTCTTTTTATTGTAATAATACATTCAAATTAAACCTTTGTTTTTTGTGTTGAAATGTTTTTTTCATATTATTGTTTATCTGAAATCTAAAAAATAAAGTTTGACATTAAACTTTAAGTATTTATTTTCTAATGAACATTAAATACATACTGATGATAAACATAAAGTAAATATTATATTTTAATAGTCAAACAGAAAACACTATACAATGATGTTTCATTAGTTAACGAAAAAAAACTGTTAATAAATCAACAGATATATAATTATGTTTAAGTATTTACAGATATTGTTTTCAAATATGATACATATAAATCCTATTAAAATTTATTTAAAAATAAGAACGCTACAAAAACCATACGGTCATCACTTCCGGCCTGAGACGGGTGGTCTGATTTGTATGTGGGCTCTGCGGAGTCGTGTCTGTCTGCGTCCTGCATGTTTAACATTCTTAACGAACTATTTTAACGTCGCCATAACCGAATTATGTATTTTGCATCATATCTCCTGAACCGAACATAATAACACAGAAAATGTGTTGTCTATGTTTTGTTGGTCAAGGATTATAGCGATAATTAACTGTTCAGGTGAATAGTTAATGGTCAATTCAGTGACGTTGTGAGCAGGGGGTCACAGTATCTGAGAACCTGGGCTAGACTTTATAATATATAACTTATGTCATGTTTAAGGTCATATGATATTGAATATTGTTCTACTCTTTACAGTCACTGTATTGTTAGTGTTAATGAACAAAGGATTGCGTTTTACAACTCTACACAACATGCATGCAACATGCATGATATTATAAAGTCTAGCCTAGGTTCTCAGATAGTGTGATTTCCTTCTCACAAATTCACCATGAACTTTGGAACATTTGTAATTAACAGTATGCACCTATTTTCCAATAAGGGTATGGCCCTTAGGAGGTGGTGGTGTATCATGTTGATGGAGAACTTCCAACTAGACAAGTACTTATTTAACATTAGGGCATTTACAGATTCTCACATGATTTAACACTTAATAGCAGGATTTATGCTTCAGGTTATTGCATTTCTAATAATATTTGTATTTCACTCTTATTTCCCTCCACTACCTCATTTAGCCACGACAAGCATTTTGCACATTGGACCAATAAGTCCATGGATCTCCTAAAAGGTCATCGGCAGCCTGTTATGCATCTGAGGAAGTGCAAGTTAAAGGAGATTGAGGTAATGGGTTTGCCTTTCATAGAATGCTTGGTCATAAACACAGATGATGGTTGCTTGTACATTTGCTAGATAAAAAAGTAAACATTGTGAACACAACATTATTGGCTTTTATTAGTTACACCTGCGCTTACTTTGCTACTTCCTGGAAAAACTGACTTAACTACCTGCTGCAACATGGGTCCATTAACCAGAAATGATACCAGGAATAGAATTAAAATAGTTTCAACACACTATACTAAATTTTGCACATAGAACATCAAGACCTAGCTAGGCCGCGCCGCCTAGTGGCTCCGCTCGACTTCAATTTCATTCCACCACATACGTAGTGACAGCGGATGGTCATATCAGGCTTTTCTTTATCATCAAATAAGTTTTCTACTGCAAAAGCATCACAAAATGCAAACAAGTTTGTGTTGTCTGTTTCAGGCTTTGAGAGTGGAGGAAGAAGAGGAGCCACCACCAGTGAAAACAATGGTAACATATTTTACTATTTAAGACTGGCAAATAGCACAAAGGATTAGTAATGGTATAAAAAGGACATACAGTGAATTTTGTCAAACTTTAGATCTAGTTATTGTAAACAGAATGTTGACCCAATTCTGAATGTTCTCTGCAAAAATGTAGTCATGACCGTGATGTTCCACTTCTGATTTTAGTCAGCCTATTTCTTTGTATGTATGACACATAGATCTTCCAGAATAATTGAAGTTTAGTACAAAAATTACTGTTATGGAGAAGCAATATTTAGTATGAAAGGTGGTGGTGTGGCCAACTGCCCAGCCAACATGTCCACGTGGGCCCCATGTGGGTCTTTGATGGGCTGTAACTTGGGCCCCGCATGGGCCACCCAAATGGGGCCCAGATAAATTTGTCCATCGGCTCCACATGGGCCCCATGTGTGTTAGCCCATGTGGGTTAATGATGGGTACACAGTGGGCTCCAAGTTGGGCCCATGTAGGAGTTCAGTTTATGGGCCCACTTGGGTCCCACATTATATAATATTAATGGGCCCAAAGTGGGTCCCATACATCACCCTTATGGGCCCTTATGGGTGATTTCACTGGACCCCCAATGACCCCGTATATGGGTTGTGGGGCCACAGTGGGCCCCATTTATTAGATAAACCTGATTTCTGTGGATCAAGTTAATGTGCTTTTCTACAAAATTAACTTTCAAATTACTTCAAATTTGTAACTTTTTTGTAAACCAGTACCTTCTCAAACCAAGAAAGCATCAAATCAACAGATTTTGTGTTGCTTTAATATTTTAATGTCTAAGGGACTACTAAATATTTGCAGGGAAAAAATGACTTCAATTCAGAATGTGTAAATAAAAGTTTTTTATTGAACAATGTCTTCAAGATAAAACCTCAAATAAAAGTTGTCACTCCTGTGCCTGTACAGACTCCTCAGCTTCAAACCTAAAGCAGGGTTCCCGCGGGGTCTTAAAAAGCCTTAAAAGCATTGAATTTATGAATTTGGAAATAATACCTTAAAAAGACTTAAAAAAGTCTTAAATTTTGATGTCTGGGTCTTAAAAATTGTGCTGTATGTAACTTCTCCATATTGTATTTTTCCTTAAAAGTTTCTTTGTCAACCACATTTTGATTAAATCAGGGATGCAAACACATCGCTTTTCAGCGCCTGCGCCTTTTTATTATTAATGGCATTTTGGTTGCGAGCACATCGTGTCTCTCCCGATGAGTCTGCTGTACGTTCAAATGCTCTCTGTTTCTCGAAGAATTAGGTGCGACATGAAGCGAGTTCAGCGTAACATGTTTCTGAACTTGAGCAGAGTTGTATTCATAGAGGTTTTCACGGAGGACCGGGTCCGATTAACATTAAGTGTAAACCCCGAGTCGATAGGAAAACGGCCGTGATCAGAGTCAGTCAGCGCTAATGTTCACGTGCAGTTTCAAGCTGCGTGCCTCCGTTTCTATTGCGATAACAACTGGCTTGGTTTGAAAGTCACGACCACGCGCTGCACTTTCTTTCTCCGTCCCTTTGTTTAATAATATTCTTATTAATGAGCCATCTTTTTATATCTAAAAAGTTTGCTCAAAGATCACAAAGATGGTAGCAAAAAAGCAATGTGAATGTTAATTAAGCCCATTGCACGAGCAAAGCTCAAGCTGACTCTAGATATAAAAAACGCAAAGATCTAATATAAAGTCACCAGTCACTGGGACTAGGGATGTTCACATTAACCGTTTAACCGTTAACCGAAGGTAAGAAATTATGACCGATTAACATTATCAGTTAAAATAAAAAATATTTGTTAATACATGGTGTGTGTTGTCATGAGCCGACAGACATTTCGCCACTTTTCTATCTTTAATTTGTGAATGTCCTGTAAATGACACAAATGATTGCTGCCCTGACGGTCTGATAAAGTAATCATTTGTATGAGAAATCATTTGTATGCGTGTTTGGAAGCTGAACGGAGACGCGCGCGTGTCCGCACAAGATGACGCGGTCCGTCTGCGCACATCCGGACAGACGTTCGCTGATGGCCTCTGACCCTAACCATAAACATCTAGCTCTTTTTGGACAAATGGAGAAAGACGACGCAAAACCAAAACTTTCTGAAAAGCGTCCTGCTTTAGAAATGACCACTGTGGTAGATGAAACGGAGACAATCTGCCATTTGGATATTAATCCACTGGACCGATCGCGTGCTTTTTAACAAGGTATGTTGCGTGAATATCTGATAATGTATGAATCCTGGTTCTGTTTTTGATCTGTGGCTGCTGTTTGCACGACGTAAAACCAAAGACGACGCAAAACCAAAACTTTCTGAAAAGCGTCCTGCTTTAGAAATGACCACTGTGGTAGATGAAACGAAGACAATCTGTCCTTTGGATATTAATCTACTGGACCGATCGCGTGCTTTTTAATAAAGTAATGTTGCGTGAATATCTGATAATGTATGAATCCTGGTTCTGTTGTTGATCTGTGGCTGCTGTTTGCACGTTCAAATTAAATGTTTTGTTTTTACTAGTTCACAGACAACCGTCAGCTGTATTTTTACTCAATGACAATTTCATATTAAAATCTTATCAGTTAACGGTTAATGTTCGGTTTAGAAGCTACGGTTGTCGGTCGGGAAAATTAACTGATATGAGCATCCCTAACTGGGACAGCAAGTAGACTTTTGAATCTAAAATAATAAGTGGATTAAGCTCTTTTAATCTGCAAGAGAGGAATTAAAAGAGGCACTTTTACTGCTTCTGCTCTATCTAAAAAAGGAAAGAAAACTACATAAACCATAACACACCGATTACATTTATAATCTCTAGACCTGCACTTTCTATCATTAATATACTATACATATTATTGTATTCAAAAGAGTTTGATAAAAGGGGTCATCTACACAAGTATTGCTTCATATGTCAGTGCAAAAACAGTAAAGTGTTTTGTGATGCTTTGACAAACATTGTCAGCTTTGTTCATTTATGGTTGGATTTATGAAATATGTGAAATTAATATAAATGAATGCAGCCAGATGGAAGGCCCTGGATACGTTGCAGGAGGTGGCCAGGAAGAAGAGGAAGAAGGAGTAAAGCAAGAAGAAGTGCTAGATAGTTCAATAAGAGTTTTGGTTTAACATAAAAAATGAAATTGAATATTCCAAATTAATGTCAGCGTCTTTTGATTTTCGAATTTCATTTTTCTCTATATACCTAGGTTGGTAGGGATGGCAGGGGTCTGTGGCAATGTAGCCTAAGTATCTGGATATTTGCCTGGGTGTGAGGGCTTAGATTACCTTTCTCTTTTTTGAACATACATGTGTTTGCATCTCTGTTTGTTTAATAAAGTAGTATAAATAAAGAGTGGCGGATCCAATAATTGAGAACGCAACACAGTCCCGGGTCACAGTACAAAATACTGCGAACACGTGATACCTTCAGTAAATGAAGATCACCACAATCATAGACTGCAACACAACACAGCAACAGGCAAAGGAGAAGCGGGAAAAATCAAAGAAAATCTCAGAAATTCCTTAACAACTTAACATTGTTTGGCAAACTTTCTTGTGGCCTACTGAAAAATTTTTTTCACACTTGCTTGGCTTATAATCTTTTTACCCATTTCACATCGGAAAAATAAATGAACACAAGTTTAAGTATTTTAGTTTTTCTTTGCTGGTAGGGACGTGAAATGGGTATTAATTTTTTATATAAATGGTCTTAAAAAGGTCTTAAAAAGACTTGAATTTAACTTGAAGAAACCTGTAGGAACCCTGTAAAGAGTAAAGAAAGAAAAGACAAATAAATACTTTAAAAATCCTAGCAGAACTGTAAAAAACTCACATGAAATTCATTAAAGAAATGCATGAGTATAATCTAAATTATAATTACGCTTATACCCCCAAAATAATCTAAACTAATACAAAAGACATGGATAGAACCACACAGTTTTGTTCTCTCTGCTGCATAAGACACCTTATCATGCTACCCTGTACCTTTTGACACTCTTTAATTTCTTCCAGTATTGTACACGAACAAACATTCCATCCCTCACTGCCATTCCACTGGGCTGAACTTGTCTGCAGGGAGTATTAGTAGAACCTGTCTGTGCTGGAGTGCTGCGAACTGGCGTTTGTGCTTCCTGTAAGAAGTAAAATAAGATGAGAAAATTATAAATCTGTAACCATCTACTACAGCATCACATCAGACAGTGCATTTTAGTCTCCCTGAGGAAAAACTCAATTGATTCACTGCTATAGAAGAAGAAGAATTGTCCCAAAGCATTAACTCATCCAAATTAACCATATGCAAGTAGAGGAGGTTGCACACAGGACACGCAGCTCAGCACTGTGCCGTTCTAAAAAAAACTCTAACACATTGCTTTCTATGAGTATACAGACACCGGTGCCTGTCCGCGCCGCCCAGCTACGACTCAGGAAGTTGGTCAAATCCCTTTTGCGCCACAGAGCACCACTCACATAGTTTAACATTAAATAACATCATATTTGCAGACCAGCAAACTCATCATAGTAAAAAAGGTGACAGTGTCACACACCGGGGGGGGGGATTGTTGGGTTGGGGGGGTTTGTGGTGTATTTGCTCTATTTTTTTGTGAGTTTAATATGATTCTGAGCATGACTTAACAAAAATCAACATACTTTAATCAAAAATCAATGGTAGCCCCTTATGGAACGGCAGAAATTCCACAAGGGGGCGTATTTGTTCCTCAGACGTTGCACAATAAACGTGACATCTGAATATATTCATTATAAATCGTGACTGGAAAGTGAGATTCGAACGAATGTCCGTTATTGAAATAATTGTATACACTATTTATATCGTAATTCGGTCAGAAATGTCAAGATTGTGAGATGAACAAATCGCTTTGGATTAAAAGGCTTGGATATTCCATTTCATTGGACTTTTGGGGATTTATGAACAATTTGTTTTGGACAATTTCACCGAAGTGGATAATGGGAAGATTTTGAAGGTAAATAAATATCCTAAATCGCTGCCGCCCGGTTCAGGTAACTAACAAATAGATTACAGTTTTATGACTGCTAAAAATCATATTATGCTTTGTGTGTGCACTTAATGGAATTCCGAAAGTCTAAGCTTTACAACAATGTGCCGCATGACCGTATATTTTGAAGGTTTAATGCTTCAAAGTTACAATGACGTAATGCAGCCTCACGTGCAAGGGAGGGGGTGTACCGTGTACGGCACAGTGTTCCTTATCAGGTTAAAACATCCTTGAAGCTTAAGGAGAATGACACATTTAATATTTTACAAATGTTTTTATTTACAACTCACGGAAACGCCTGGAAGTGTTGTGAAGCATGACACTGAAATAAAAAAATAACAAGAGACAGAAATGAAAAAAATATATATTTTGCCGATGTTCGTGAAAGCTTCGTGCGACAGAGCCACTTTGTCCTCAGCCGGCATCTGTGCAAGGTTGACGATGACGGGCAATTGTGAATGGCAGTGAGTGCTCCACCAAAGTGCCCAGAACCATTGCCTGAAAGTAAATTAAAATCATTAAAATATAACCTTGCAAACTATCATACATAGGACTAATATGATAAAACAACGTGTCTCCATACTGTATGGCTGATATGCAGTGAATATCAACATACATTTCTGTTCAATAATTAATAATGCATTTTATATGTAGGGCTCCTTACTGTACATTGAATAAACAATCTCAAAGTGCTAGTGTTCATAATGTAAATTCAACTAACAACACAATGTAAAAATTTCATTAACAGACTTTGATGCAAAATGTAGCCCTTTATTATACAGAAATTGGCTGTTGGTGTATTATCCTAGGACAACACGCTCGACAGATTGTTTTATATAAACAGCCCTATGTTGTTAAAAATTACTGTTTACCAGGTATACAGCCACCAGGAATGAATGGGGCTAGGCTAAATCCTAACACATTCACAATGCGATGTACAAAGATTAAGTGCATCCATTGAAAAAAGATAGGTATGTATTAATTAGTCTAAGTTGAGGTAAGAACATAGTAAAATATTGAAAAACGGTGGGTTTTTCTTTAACATTACTCTCGCATCAGCTATTGTGTAAACGGTCACATTTACCCACATCACGAATGACTGCCTGCGCAAGCGCGCACCACAGCCACAGTAATGAAGTTACTCAGGGTAACGTTAGCTCAGAATTCGAGTAGTAGCCGTATATCTCGGAACTCAGGGCAGAGAGTAACGATAAGCCTAGCTAACAATCGTCCTGCTAAGTTAGCTTACATTAGTCATTTTGCTCGAAGCATAGGCAAACTTTATGCAAGGTCTACGTTTGTGCATTACTCGGCGTTGACTCGTTCCTAAGAATACAATATAAGCAGTAGCTAACGCTACAAACAAACAAATAGTTGTTGTTTTTGCTCCAAAAAAGTTGACTTACCTTGAATAAGATGGTTCCTTCACGTTAAAAGTGTCCATCAGACTCGCGTGGTAGCCAGGTGTGTCTCTCATCCACAGGACAGCGCTGTCTTCAAGATTCTGAGGGAAGTGCTAAGATTCTGATTGGCCCAGAGAAAAGCAAATGCTAAGATTCCAATTGGCCCAGGGAAATGTCAATTATAAGAATTATCCAATAATGTTTGGCAATTCTAGCCCGCATGGCATTCAGATAAAGGGCAGCCTCCTGACCCCCCACCACCTCAAAAAAAAAAAAAAAAAAACACAACTCTCCGGTTCTACGCAATTCACGTGAATGACCCAATTGACCAAGAAAACGGCGATTGTCGCCGAAAAGCGACAAGTTTGCAGGTCTGCATTTGTCCTAAATCATTAACTTATTAAAATTGGCCGCTAACGTATATTTTGCATTTGGAAGTAGACGCTATTTGAAGAAGCTTGCGCTATTTAATGTGCACTTCTGGTTTACGTTACCTCCGAGTTGTTCTAGACGCGACTCGACGCAGCAACTAATAAAGATTCTATAGGAATTTTTAAAGGAACATTATGTAAGAAATTTATATCGATTAATCATAAAATGGATCTTATACCAAAAGTTTTGTGATTGCAATACCAGTTTTTGCCACAATCCTACATACTGTTCCTTTACGTAAATATATTAATTGTTATTAATTAAATATGTCAATGTATTAATAAATTCCTTAATAACATTTTATTAACTGATATTGTAAATTAATGTGTTAATTACCACAATGGGTTGAAGCCATGTACTTCAACTTAGAATTGTCTGCTTTAATTAATCATTGGCTAATGACTTGCAAATGTACCATTATGTTATTACATTACTTGTTGAGGCACATGACAATTAACTAACTGTTAAGTAATATGTAATTTTGGTTTTCACATCCTCACTTAAGCCATGGATTTCAATTTACAACCATCTACAACCAAGATTTCACTGCGTTTACCTTGTTGTTCATGCACAGGAAAATTTCAGGTTAAGCTTGAGGTTGTGGTACACTGAGAACATGCAGCTGAGCACTGCTATTTCATAACACTGTGTCTAGACTGGACAAAGACAATAGAATGTCCATCACGGCGCATTCACACGGGGCGAAAGCGTTAACGCTTGACGGAAGACTTGTCTGAAGCGTGGCCAACAGCCAATCACAGTGGCTCCAGCACATGCTCCGGTCTTCCATAAACGTAATTGGCTGGCTCTGCCTAGGTTATTTGCATAAGGCAATCTGATTGGCGGACGCTCGCGTTGCCGACGGATCGACAATTCAGTTCGCCAACGCTTGACGTCACCCATTAAAAGTGAATGGGAAGCATCAACGCTTACGCCCCGTGTGAATGCGCCGTTATAGTCAGTGATATTGATACTACACTGGATGCAGCACGATGCTACAGAATAAAACCCTGACAGTAAATTGATGTCACATTCTATTTCTGACATACTCCGAGCTCTTGTGCTAGTTCTGTTACAAAAGACAAAAGGTCTGTCATGTCCAGTGTAGCCAGCTGGTCTTGTCCAGTTTAAACAGTGTAACAGCGGTCAAAACCCATAAATGGCATATTATGTACCAATAGGCTTTATGCCCATCTGCACTACTTCCTGAACTTCAGCCATTTCCTTGTTTCCTGTCTGCCATTATTAGACAAACTGATGTGTCTGATTATTGTTGTTGTGACTACTGAGGTCAGGCACACCTGGAATAATCAGTTTGTTTGTGACTACTGAGGTCAGGCACACCTGGATTAATCAGTTTGTCCAATAATGGAAGACAGGAAACAAGGAGCTGGCTGAAGTTCAGGAAGTAATGCAGCTGGGCATAAAGCCTATTAGTAAATAATCATGAGCCTTAACAAGTAAAGTCATAACATGATGATACATTTGCAAATTATTAGTTAAGCAGACAACTGGAAGTTGAAGTACATAGCTTTGACCAATTGTGGTAATTAACTCATTAATTTACACTATAAGTTAACTATTAGCCTAGTTCTTAATATGTTTTTAAGAAATTAAAGCGTTATGACATTTAATTATTAACAAACAAAATATTACTTTATTTATTAACCATATAGAATTACACCATAACATACGCAAAAAAAAAATGGTATCGGAACATCTCTATATAAAATCTTTATTAGTTGCTGATGCAGTTATCATTAATTAATTGTTTAGTTCTTCATGAGTCACACACTAACACATGATTATCTGTGTATTAGTTAAGCATGAATTAATGCATATTAGTGCACCCGTACTGTAAAGTTTGTTATCGATGGCCTTTAAAAAGGCAGACTCTTTGATCAGTGCCCTGATTACTAAACTGCTGCTTAAGACACACCTATAGTTTTGGGGTGCATAATCATTCAGTAACTGTATTCCTGTAAAGCAACACATTTGAATTATCATGATTGTATAACATGATTAGTCTTACTTTTTTTTTACGCTTGGCTCTTTCTGGTTCTGGATCCGTCTGAAGATCTGAAGTCACTTCAGCTTTACGCAGCTTTGTTCTGGCAGCTGCATAGTCAGCTAAGGAAATGTGAAAAAGATTTACTCAACATTTAAGCTTTTCCATTCACTTAAAACATTTCCCACACACATTTTCAAGTACTATGAATAACATGGGTAATACAAATTCTTTGGATAGATTTATTAAAAATTAATAATCAAAATCTAACATTACCACTTACCAGCTTTTCCCAAAACTCGCACTTGGAATTTCATCCAAACTCCTGTGGGTCTCTTCCCTCTCGACAGTGGAGAAAGGTGGCCAGTAACACTCCTCTTCCTCTGGTTTCTTGGTATAATAGAATCTGAAATTTAACAGCAGTAGATTAAAAAGCAGAATTTAAAATAATTAACAAATGATTTAAAACAACATGAGTCCTGTGATTAGTGCAAATATACAGCAACATAATCTTTCTTTAAAAGATAAATTACATCTCATCTTTTTTCACCTAATTAAACTAAAGGCACAACTATGACATTAGTTTAGGATAATTAAAATATCAATAGCGACTAGGGATGTCAATTTATGCAACTTCCCATATTTGATGAACGTTTAAATTAACGATAAATCAATAAAATAGTCGTTAACAGTAATTGTGCAATAAGCCTTTACTGCAGTGGAATATAGCCAATTACATATTTATTTTGTCTAAATAATATGCTAGTGGGATTGTAAAATGAGTCAATGTAGTTGGCGTTTTAATAAAATCATCAATTTAAACTAATTTCGTAATGAAACATAATGACAAAGTATATGACTCAACAGTCGCATGAAAGTCGCGTCCATGACATGTCAAAATAAAAGTTTCATTATCATCAAGTGTTATTTTTCTAGTTTTTCACCTCGCATTCCTAGTTGTTGATACACAGTTTGCTGTAATTATATCCAAAAAGCACACAAAGGCCACTTTTCCCATCGTCACTTCAGCTTAGACCTCCGGCGTACATTCAGCAAAGACGCTTATATTATTGAGATGGCAACCTTCATTTAGAAAACACGCAACAGTCAACTTGGCTAGCGTGTAGCCAGTCAATAATGTTCAGTGATGTTGCGGGCGTTCAGAGTTTAACGACAGTCATTTACAGTTTACATTTGACAGTTTCTTGCCAGGATTTAAGATTACGTTATAATCTGTACATTAAAAACGGCTTCTGGTCTCCTTCCCCGATAGCAGCGTTGCTATGGTAATGTTGCAGGCTACCCTGAAGAGGGTCTTGGCTTTCAGTAACCTAACCGTATTTGTTTCTGTATCAGATCCACTGCGGATTTAATTCTTATCGACAATTAATTGAAGATCAAGTACAGTAATTGTTACCATTCCTAATACCGACACTGATTCATTGAAATAACAGATAAATAAGGTAACTACATCCATGTATGCGGAGACATCGCATTACAAACTGCTTGACCTGATCCGCACTTCAGCGAGTCACATGAGTCGAGCGAGACTTCAAATGAATTATTATGTCAGTTTTGTGCAGTTATTCACCAGGTTCACTAAAAAGAACCGATTAAAAAATGAATCATTCATTGCACGGGAAAACATCACTAATGTTTATTTAACTATGACGATAAATTTCGATCTATCCCTCAAATAAAACTCATGAATACTTAAATTGTGTGTACGAGTAGTATGCATTATTTTATGCGACTTTAAGCTCATGGTTCACACCGGCTGCAAAGCAAAGAAACGTCTAGAAGCATAATGAATGCTTCTCGGTCCTCGGTCATGAGGCCGAACGATTATGAAAAATACGATAACGTTAAGCGTATAAATGACGAAAAGTCGGCGCACACACTTTTATTATATAACATTTTATAATTAACCAACTTCATTTTAGTTCGCTTTTGTAATTGTTCCATCTCGGCTAATTAACCTTCGTTAAAGTTAGCTGTAATGATTCCGAATTCTCTAGTTTTAAAAATACTGAGTAAATCTAAGTTAATACAAAATAAAACGTATAAAAATCTTACCTTTGTGGAGTTAAACAGGAGATATTGACGGTGATGTTCTGAGAACTTGTTGCCAGGAGAGTTGAGACCGTTGGTGTGGGGTTTTTTTTAAATGAAAAGGCGGGAGGAGGCAATCCGTATGGGGGAGGGGACAGCGTCATGCAAGTGCTTTTACTCTTTTAGATATATTATTAAAAAACATTGTTTTTTGCACATATGTACATTAAAAAAATTAGGCCATGACATTTACACAAAAAATCTTATTTGACAAACATGCTGTGCATTTTGTATAACATAAACTTAGTAAAAAATTGAAATGTTTTTTTTTAAAATACGCAATTATGGCAGTTAACTTACTTTTAAAACAATTACAAACCAAATTTAATAATTAAAGTTAAGACTAATATAGCCCACTTGGGGCCTAATCAAGACCCGCTAATAAATAATAATGGGCAGCCTAACTCGAGCCCACCACCTAAACCAAACTGGGGCCCATAATAACCCCATCAAATTGCCCACTTCGAGCCCATGCCCATATGACACCCATATAAACCAGAGAAAACCCATGTGGGGCCCACATGGACATGTTGGCTGGGTGGTAAATGTTATTATAAATGCAAAATGGTCACAAAATAATGCCAATGAATAGATGACATGTGAAGGCTTTCTCATAACTATCCTCCTGTTAGTGAGATTTTTCTTGTCTTGTTTCTATCATCAGTAATATTTATTTTAATTCATTGTTTTTTACCTCATGCAGAATATTGAAGACATGCAGGAAGCGAGCAATTTGGTAACACAGCTGAAGGAACAGAACCTCTTCAAAGGTGAGGTCCAGGTGCCACGCTTCCTTGGCATGGAAGACAGCGAGGCTGTAGAGTCACTGGAGAATTTCATTTTTAATGGTGACACCTTTAATGCTGATGAAAAGCATAAAATTATGGATCCGTTCGTTTTTAATTTTGAGTATTTTGAGGATATGGAATTGTTTTTTCAAAAAATTGAAAATACAACGATTAAAGTCCATTGTGGCTTGTTAAACCATCTTAAATGAATGTGTTCAATGAGAAATGTGTTACATGAGAAACGTCTTAAATGAATGTGTTCAATGAGAAATGTGTTACATGAAAAACGTCTTAAATGAATGTGTTAAATGAGAAACGTCTTAAATAAAAATGAATTATTAATCTGCTGTCTGTTTGTTAAAGGTGTTTATTATTATTAAAACGGGGACATAGGGAAGGAGGTTGTTGTAACGCATTGATTTACAATAATTAATTTGCAATGTTTATGTGTGTGTGTAAACACTGTGTAGTATGTAAGCTTATGATGTTTATGCATGTTTATAATGTACAATTGACTGTGTGCTGTGTTTGTATCTCATACCGGTTTGATTTGTAAATATACAAAGAACAAGATGATAAATAGACTCATAAGGCACTTCTTTAATTTATTGTTAATTATAATAATACCCCTGGCTTAGTGTCATTTTCTTTTGTGGATTTAAATATCTGATTGGAAATGCCACTTTCACTTATTATTAATCCCTGGAAGAATAAATATATAGATTTTATTAATACAAGGAATTAATAAATTAATTTATTGCTTTTAATTAACCAGCAGAATCCCAGTGCAAAAACACTCCACCCATACGTTTTATGCATAAATATGCACAATGTACCGACACCGTTTTAATAGCCTCTCTAATTACACAAAACTGAATGAATCTGCATTAAGAAAACGAAATTTACCATTAAAAGGCTTTTCGTTGTTGATGTGCTTCTGACTTCGAGGAAGATCTCGCGTGGTGGACCGCGATTTAGAAAAGTACAAGACACGCCTCTTCCTACTACAAGACACGCCTACTACAACTGACGCCTCCGTCTTGCAGGACGCAGACAGATACTAGCCGTTTCCCAATGTCAAGGAAGGATCCTCGGAAGCTAGAATTTCGAGGATGCTACGTCATCGACGTCCGTCGAAGGACTGTTCCAATGTCGAGGATCCTCGAAATTTCAGCCAAGGACTGAGTCCTTCGTTCGACAAATATCCCATATACAGGAAAGGATGCAAATTTGTATCCTTCGCGCTCTTCACGCGCTGAAATCACCCACAATCCTCTGCGCGCAGCACCGAAAGCACACCTTTCAATCACGTAATGACGTAATGACGTGCACTTGCTAGCCTGTTCCATTTAACGTGTTCTCCGAATGCTTAAAAGGAGCCTCGCCTCGCCTCTGAAGGAAGTGACTTGTAAGGACTAGTCCTGCCAAGGAAGTATCCTTGACATTGAGAAACGGCTACTGCTGGCTCTGCGGGGCTGTAGCTGGATCTCCAAGTTAATCTCTGTACACTCCATCACAGTAGGTGGCGGTATTGACCTATGACGGCGTTTCGTATCCCTCCATAAAACCTAAAGAAGCAGAAGAGAGCCGGACACGGAGAACAGCGAGAGGAGCACGAAAATAAAACCATACACGCACATTGGTAACTGTAATTGAACTCTTTATCATTATTTAAACGAGTATTAGTTCACTTTCACATGATGAGAACATTATTATGATGATGTTATATATTTGTACTGTTTGTGTCAAGTTGATCCTGACTGAAACACTGCATACGGTCTGTTCAGATCAGATATAAACCTTAAG
Source organism: Paramisgurnus dabryanus (assembly GCF_030506205.2). Taxonomy (NCBI): domain Eukaryota; kingdom Metazoa; phylum Chordata; class Actinopteri; order Cypriniformes; family Cobitidae; genus Paramisgurnus; species Paramisgurnus dabryanus. The sequence continues at coordinate 39,883,665 of NC_133346.1, read as the reverse complement.
ACAAACGTGAATGTATTTACTGTTATTCACTCGATCGTATAGAGAAGAAAAGGAAATTAAGTTTAAAACCGTACAACAAACACCACAGCAGATTATCTTCATTTTCTGCTTTTTATCATTTACGCCTCAGTCTTTGTGGACTAACATGTATTTTTGTCCTCATTACCTTAAGTCTGCAACATTTTAAGGTTTATTTTTTAAACACTGCAATGATGTTTTATCTAGTCCTGTCAGCACAGCTGACTGCATCTTTCATTGAGAAATGCTTTGCAATCTGCAACAGATTGTTTGTATCTGCGGTCTGCTCCTATCCAGCAGATAGTTATAGATAGACATTTTATCATTTAATACTCTCTCATTTTCTCTTTATACACACTGGGTTTTTCAATGAGGTGCTGATATTAGGCCACTAAACTTAACTGGATATAATCCTCACATAGTAAAAAAAGTTTACTTTTTCAAGTGCATTCATGGTTCTGGACAGGCCTTAGTCAGATAAAATCAGATTTATTGATTAATTGTTTAAAAATATTAAAGCTCCCGTTCTTTCTGTGTTTTTGAAGCTTTGGTTGTGTTTACAGTGCACAAGATAACACGTGTTTATGTTTCACGTATAAAAAATGCTATATTTTTCACACAATTTACTTCTATGTATAGCTCTGTTTTCACTGTCCTCAAAACAGTCTGATGTCTTCCTTGTTCTATGAAGTCCCTTCTTCAGAAATACGAATCGAGTTCTGATTGTGTAGTTTGTTTAGTGTGTTGTAATTCGATAGCAGCTTAGTTTTTTTATTGCATATGAACATATACAGGGCTCAAAATTAACTTTTTTATTTGGTAGCACTGGTGCTCCCAACTTTAAAGAGTTAGGAGCACCAGCTAAAATTTAGGCGCATCCATCCAAAAATGAACAATGTATATGTTAATAGATTTATTTTATTAAAAATAAAACGCCACCATGGCCAGCATTTAAAATTTGGTCTTCTATTTATTTTATTTTATTTTTTGCTGCATAGATTCCAAAATTAATACCCAAATGCTGTTGAAATAGTATAGCAATAATAATTTAACAATTACAGGTAAAATGATTAAGATTAAAATAGAAAATCTAGCAAACACGTAAAACACTGATTAACTGGGACATTACAAAAGTGACCTTAATATAGAAGGCTAATATATATATTGGTATTGATAAATGCATTACCAGGATGCTAGTACTACTAAATAGGCAATGTTTTAAAAAATACTATAAAAACATACCATCATTGTCGTATTCCACATCAACATGGACCACAAGGATGTTTGTCGGATGTCCATTCACCAGCGCATGCGCACATACACTATCAAACACTCATTGACAGACAGGTCAGTGTCTCCATCAATAATGAACACATTTGTCATGACACTTCTTGTGTTTTTGGCACTTTCGCCATGTTTAAGCAAGGTCTGGTGCTTAAAATGTTTTGATTCTGCCACCAACGCCGTTTTGCAGAATTTACAGTAGACACACTAAGTTACATCAAGCCATTCTCATAGCGGAGACACTCGTAATCTTTAAGCCACTCTCTCCGAAAGGTTTAACGTCAAGTCTTATTTTCCGGTGGTGGAGTCGCATTTGAATCGGGATCGTCGTCATTAATTACAGTAGTAACATTGGCTGTAATCGGCTCATTCTGGTCATGCTCGCGGTTCGTCTTTCACATTTTCGCGCTTCACGTACCAACGTAGCACGACCACAAGGAATGACTGACGCTCATATTTGCCAATCTGCGGTCTTCATTAAACGTAAGAACTTAATGGTGAAATTTGATTGGTTATGTAACGTTGGAGAGAACACTGAACCTGGGACAGCAACACGCAGCATCACAATCTAAATCAAGTCGCACCACACAACAAAATGGGCAGTCGCACAAATGCTCCCAAATATATTTTAAGGTCGCACAGATTAAACTTCGGTCGCATATGCGACCAAAATAGTCGCAATTTCGAGCCCTGATATACATACATATATAACAACAAGAGAGTTACAACAATGTATTGTACATAAATGTTGTCAGTGTACAAATGATATAGCAGCTTAGCTTGCCATTAGCTAACTGGCGACTGACGTATTCCTGTGGATGGAGAAAAACTGTTCTAGTGATGTCATTAAAGCAGGGAATAGAGGGCTGCAATCCAAACCAGCCGTTCATGTAGGCTCTGAAAGGCAAATTCTGTTAATGAAAATATATTGCATGTTAGTGAACTTTGAGCTTTATCGTTTTACAGGTATTATTTATACTATTATAGCAAAATTACACACTAACTAGGGTTTAATAAATGGGATCAGAAAGAACGTGACCTTTAACATTTTACAATAGGTTGTATTTGTTGTTAACATGAGCTAATGCATTAGCTAGGGATGCACCGATACTGGTATCATGTATCAGCCTCGATACCACATTTTTTTTAAGTACTCGTTAAAAGTCCCCCGATACCTGGAATAGGGATGTTAACCGATGACCATTTGACCGATGGTTGACCGTATCAACGTTAACCGGTCAAAGTTGTCGGTTGTCGGTTAAAAAAAGGGATCTGTAAATTAGGCTATTATAGACAGTGGACTAAACCCTACTACAGTTAGTCATCTCTTTCTTTCCAAGATCTTTTTGTGTGAAGTGAACAAATCCCTCACACTCAGTTTTTCATAACTGGTCTGTTTGTACTTTATAAACCAATAAAAAAACATTTGGCGCGAGGTCACTGCGTTTGGTTTCGCATGCTCACAAGGTTTGCGAAAAGTAAATGCTACAGGCTATTTTTTTATAAATTCCTTTATTCGAATAGTAAATAAAATACAGCAATAAAATAATTAAAATGAAAGTCTCTCCTGGTTGTGTTCCAAATTATTAACATTTATGTCTTTTAGGCTAACAGTAAAGTGCAGAGTAAGTTTTGTTTCTGTAAATCCTCAGCCATGATTTTTACCACTTTATTAAGTTTTGCTTTGTAGAAAGCATTTCTTCAAAGTGAATTTCATTTTGTATAAATTTTATCTTAATTTTAATAAATGTTTCATCAACCAAATGCATGTATTCAATAAATAAAAAGCAAATATAGCAGAGTATATAATTACCGGTCCGTGCATGAAGGCGCCGGCACGGCACGTTCACTTGCATTGCATTGTTAATTAGAACGCACCTCATCATAAATAAATAAAACTCAGCGTAGGCCTATATGCCTCATACAAGCATTAAATATCTTTGCTGCATTTGTTCTAGAACAAACACAGTGCGAGACCTGCTTTGGCCGGTGCGTCTTTTACACATTCTGAAGGTGCCCGTTTAATCCATTGGTTTTATCGTGTTGCAGTCTATTAGGCAACATTCCGCATAAGATGGGTTTAGATTTGGAAATACATTACATCTATATTTCAGTGGTAACAGAAAAGGTGATGATGATCATCCTATGTCTTTATTATTACTACCCCAAACTAAAGCGCAGTCTCTTCTGAGCTGTCATTTTCTTAAATGAGCCGCGGCAATTTTCAAATGAGCTTCACAAACGCCTTTATTTTCAAGTTCAACGCGATCACCTAGTACCTAAACTATTTCGAAACTAAGCACGGTGCTGTGTTTGCGGGACTTATGTTTAGCGCTGTAGGGGATTAAAAAAGTGTTGTTAGGTCTGTGTGTGTGTGTGAGCCGGAGGCAGAGCGCAGAGAGATGCGAGTTGCGAAATTGCAGGCGCGGCTCGAAATGGCTGTTATTTAAATAGCATAGCATATTTTAAACTAATAGGCCTATCGGTTAACCGGTTTCAACCGGCTAATGAGGCTCGGTGGCCGGTCAAGAAAATTTTCCGTTTTCGCCATCCCTAACCTGGAATCGATACCACGGTCTGAGAAATGTCTATGTTTGAGCGGCGTGTAAGGGGTTAATGCCTCTTGTGTTGTCCAAAGAGGCAGAGTTTACAACAAAGTGGAAAACTAGTCCTTTGTTTTTTTGTTAAATTATATGACTAAAGCTGTTACCTGTAAATTTAAATCCTGTTTTTTTATTAAGTACTTGGTATCGGTATCGGCAAGTACTGATATGCAAGTATTCGTACTCGTATTCCAAAAAAGTGGTATCGGTGCATCCCTAGCATTAGCTAACATGAACGAACAAGACAGTTGTTATTAATCTTAGTTTATGTTAATTGTAGCATTTACTAATATATTATTAGTTTTAACTTTTAACTAGGGATGTCAATTTATGCAATTTCTCATATTCGATGATCATTTAAATTAACGATCAATCAATCGAATAATCGTTAACAGTAATAGTGCAATAAGCCTTCACTGCAGTGGCATATAGCCAATGACATAAAAGTGTGCATAAAAACGACAGCTTCCTCACGCGAATTAAAAGATTTTATTTTGTCTAAATAACATGCTAGTGGGATTGTAAAATAAGTCAATGTAGTGGTTGTTTTGATAAAATCATCAATTTAAACTTATCTCGTAATGAAATATAATGACTAATAGACACAGTGTATTACTCCGCCTCACATGGGCACTCTGCAACAGACGCATGTAAGTCCATGTCAAAATAACAGTTTTATTATCATCAAGTGTTATTTATCAAGTTGTTTACCTCGCTTTTCGAGTTGATACACTGTTTGTATTTATATCCAAGAAGCACACGAAGGGCACTTTTCTCGTCGTCACCTCAGCTTAGACATACTTTCAGCAAAGATGCTTATATTACGGAGATGGCAACCTTCCAATAGAAAACACGCAGTGCCTTAGCCAGTCAATAATGATGATCAGTGATATATGTTGCGGGCATTCAGGGTGTAACGACAGTCAGTTACAGTTTACATTTGACAGTTTCTTGCCATAATTTAAGATTACATTTTAATCTGTTCATTAAAAACGGCTTCTGGTCTCCTTCTCTGTATATAGCAGCGTTCCTATGCTAATCTTGCAGGCTTCCCTGAACAGGGTCTTTGCTTTCAGTATCCTAAACGTATTTGCATTTTCTGCATCGGACCCTCTCAGATCCACTGCGGATGTCATTTCGTTGCGTTGGCAGCCAGCCAGCCTCGTCTCGCATGACGTTAAAAAGCACATGCCTGTGGTTGGCATCGAGCATCGTTGTGATCATAGCTAGTAGTTTAACTTTTGCGGCTCGCTTAATTTTTTTTCTCCGACTGTATGTGTCTTGCACAGGCGCCGCACACACGTGCATGATCTTGTTTTTCAACAACCGTTAAGTTTTATAGAGTAAATTCTTATCGACAATTAATCGAAGATCGATTAATTGTTAACATCCCTACTTTTAACATTAGTAAATGCACCATAAATGATGAAAAACTTAAGCTTAATGTTAGTAAATGTTAGATAATGCAATTACTAGGGTTTCATTTTATGCAGTTTTTCATATTTGATGATTGTTTAAATTATTGTTCAGTAGGGCTGTGTATCGCCAACAATTCCCCGATACGATACGTATCCCGGTGCAAGGGTCCCGATACGATGCGCATCACGATACAAGACTATTTTGAATTACATTTTTGTTCAGAATTTTGTAACATTATTATTATTATTTTTATTATTATTTGTTTATTGTACATTGAATAAGCAGTAGGGATGTCAATTTATGCAATTCCTCATATTCGATGATCATTTAAATTAACGATCAAACAATCGAATAATCGTTAACGGTGATAGTGCAATAAGCCTCTATTGTGGCATATAGCCAATGACATGAAATTGAGCGTGCGTAAATGGCAATTAAAACGCCAGCTTCCTCACGCGAATGAAATAGTTTTTGTCTAAATAACATAATGGGGGTATTGTAAAATGAGTCAATGTTGTTGGTGTTTTGATAAAAGCATCAACTTAAACTTATCTCATAACGAAATAAAATGACTAATAGCACGGTCTGTAATTCCACCTCACACGCACTCTGACGCAGAGTCCGTGTGTCCATGTAAGAAAAAAATATTTTATCCTAAGTGTTTTTGCTGGTGTTAGAATCTTCTGATATTCCCTTACTTTATAAATGATTTTCCTAGCTCTATGTGTTTTGGTTTCGATTTCTTTATTTTTCCACTGTACTTCCATCTGCTCATTCAATAATAAAACAACATGGATTCTTAAATAAAACTTTATTTTTCTGTCACTTCCATAAACACATTGAAAGAACCAAATTTCAACATTTATTTTGCTTATTTAAGGTGCGTACAAGTGCTTTTCACATTGAAAAATACAAATTAATTTAACATTAAACTTCTTCATTCCCAATCTAAAGCATTCATCGTGTGATTTTTCAACACTTTCGTTTAAAAGTAATTAAAACAATCGAACAGGTTATGTGCAACTTTGCAACATTAGTTTTCTTTGTTTCTCCGTTTTAGCACATTTTAACGTATATACTGCGTTAAACCTCCAACAGGTGCAACATCTTTTTTACTTCATTTACAAATTCCAATACATTATGTGATCTTTTCATCACTTTTGTTTAAAGACTAATTAAAACCATCGAACAGGTTGAGTGCAACTTTGCAACAGTTTTTTGTTTGTCAGTTTATGCTGTTTAATGCATATGCAGTTAATGCTATATGCATTAAACGTCCAACATCTGTTTTAAATTCGCTTCTTTTTCAAATCCCAAAGCGTTTATGTTAGAACTCTGCAAAACACTTTGAATGTATCTTAAATCATTTAAAAACAATTAAACTCATGTGCAATGTTTAAAACATACATTTTGCCTTTCGTTCAATTCTATATTTTAGCGCACCTTAACTGTGCAACATTTTTCGCTACTTCGCTTAAAAGATTACTTGGGGGGGGGGAAAAAGGAACTTGAAAGTTAACAACCTTATACAGTGTGAGTACAGCATACCTTAAGAGGCACATCACTGGTTTTTGTTTAAAAAGTTCAACATATTAACATTCTCCGGGGTTAGTCTCGTGCGAAGTCTGTTGACGGTCAGGCCAGCTGCCGAAAACACGCGTTCTGATGGAACAGATGTTCCAGGTATGCTTAAATACCCTTTTGCCAGCCGAGACAATCTGGGAAATCTGGAGGCATTGGCTTTCCACCAATCTAGAGCACTTGTGTCAAGTGAAGGAGGCTGTTCTCTAAGAAAGTTGTTCACTTCGTTTTCAGAGTCGTTGATGCACTTCTCGTTATAATGATCCCCAAGCAGCATACGAAGGGCACTTTTCCCGTTGTCACATCTAGCATCGACCTCCGGCGCATTTTCAGTAACCGTATTTGCATTTTCTGACCCGATCGGATCCACTGCGGATGCCAATTCGCGCAGCTTTGCGTTGGCAGTCAGTCTCTTCTCGGATGACATTAAAAAGACCAGGTTCTTGTGTCTGGCATCCAGCATCGTTGCGATCATGGCTGGTTTTGATGGTAGTTCATCGGAGTGAACCTGAGGAAATCAAAGTGAACGATTACGCCTATGTCATGTAGTAATAATTTTTAGATTGATCATTTTCAAATGGCTTTTACCTGCATTCTTTGCGTCAATGAGTTACGCACTTTTTCTTTGAACTCCGAAACCCGAGTGCTGTCCTCTTCATTTCTCATAAGATGCGACTGTAAGAGGCCGAAAGTGATAGGGTAGATGTTTGAAATAGACACTTCAGATTCTGTAGACATTACAGTCGTGGCACACTTTAATGCTGCCAACACAGGTGCCACGTCTTCCATCAGCTGCCAGTATTCGTCTTTAAGCTCAAGGATTCTGGCGTCCGCTAACTTGGTGACAGTGCGCTCTGACAGTACCGCAGTCACTGCCCACCTTTGTTCCACAAGCCGGGCAAACATATCACTGACTGAGTTCCACCTCGTCTTGCAGGATTGAATCAAGCGATGCGGTGGAAGTTTCATTTGTACCTGTTTGTCACGAAGTGCTTTAGTAGCTACAGTACTATGATTGAAGTGCTGAACAAGTCTTCCAGCTGCCGCGATGACCCGGTTTAAATAGATGTTGAAGCCATCATTTATGGCGAGTTGTAATGTGTGGGCAAAGCAGGCCACAGATCCCCAGCTGACGCGAGTTCGGTCGTTTGCGGCCACTATATTTTTGGCGTTATCATGAACACAGGCTATAACTTTAGCTGTAATTCCCCAAGATGCCACGGCCTCGTTTAGCCTTTCAGCAAGTTTTTCGGAGGTGTGTCTGTCAGAGAAGCTCTCTGTAAGCTAGGGCTGGACCAGAAAATTCGAATATTCGAATATTCGTTCCGTGGGTTGACATTCGATTTTCAGTTTTGAGATTCGAATATATATATATAAATATTTTTCAGCGTTAATGCAGAGCTTTTGCCAAGCAGGAAGTGCGCTTCACGCTCCCGCTCTGTAGGTGGCGCAGAGAGACCAACATCCATAGTCAACAGCCATCAAACAGCACCAGTGGAAGAGATCGCCTCGAACGGAAAGCGCGCTTCCTGCTTTGGCATTCACGCTAATAGTGTTGTAAATAACGTTCAGTTTCTTGCAAAAACTGATTGATTTGCTTCACAAGACGTCAATATGTCACACAGAGTTATGGGGGATTACTTTTGTATTGGATATATATGCTTTAGCTCTTAAAGTGTGCAGATCGGTTGACTTGCATGACGGAGCACTGGGGTTTCTGCAAAATATCTTCTTTATTGTTCTGCTGATGAAAAAAACATATTGATGGTGTAAGTGTTATAAATAAACTTGATTTTGAAAGTATGCTACCGTTTTATTACAGTTTGTTGAACTTCGTTCATTTATTTTCGTTGTTTTATTTAAATAGCCTACCCTACGTTGTCAGTAATTACTGTGCTGCTAATTTCTGATACGGGAATGTTTATTTGTTAGAAAAATGTTAGGCTACCTTGTTAAAAGTATTGCTCTTGTGTTTTGTTTCACTAATGCTGTTCTCGCAGGACGCGTGACAGGCACGCCGCTTCCAGCTTGCGCTGTTCTGTAGTATTTTTAAAGTTTATTTCTTAAAGTTTATTCTAAACGTGTCACATTTCCATATTGCACGAAAAAAGGCACTACACTCCCTTGAGTCCGCAGCAACACATCCGCCGCATAAAACTGTAGATAAACAGACACACACACACACACAGATTCCTGCCTTTATTAAAGAGAAAAATATGTTCAGCCCCTCCTTCCGAAGCTTCGAATATTCGATTTTATTTCTACTAGAGCTTCGAAGCTCAAAAAATGGTATTCGGAACAGCCCTACTGTAAGCAGGACTGCTGACTTCATTTGCCATTCGCAGTCAATGTAATGGCATGTGATGGTTATATAGCTTTCTCTGGTTAGAGCGGTCCAGCAGTCAGTTGTGAGGGCGATCTTTTCAACAGAACTCAGTGCCATTTTTAGCTCCTCTTTTTTCTGTTCGTACTGATCTTTTAGCCGATTGGTTACGGTGCCTCTTGAAGGTATGCTGTAATCTGGCTGAATAAAGTTAATTAATTCTCGAAAACCATCACCTTCGACGACGCTGATAGGTAACATGTCCTTTGCAATCATTTTACATAGTCGTTGTGTTATTCCTTCTGCCTTTTGAGCTCCAGTTATTTTCCCGGGTAAAAAGGAGGTTATTTTTGGCTGTGTCGACTCCTGTCCTGTCACGGAAACCCCTGGATGTGCATTCTTTAAATGATATATCATAGTGCTCATTGCTGTACTGTATTTTAACGTACAATCGCAGTGTTTACAATTGACATTATCACCGTTTAACCTGAAATGGTCCCAAACATAACTCCTCCGCGTTCGCTTCATTTTCCTCGTGTCTGCGTGTGTTAATGCGCATGCGCAGTACACACGTGCGCGCATTACCTTGCTTTTTCGATCGTCGTCAAGTTCTATCGAATAAATTATTATCGACAATTAATCGAAGATCGATTTGTAACAGTTGTGTTTTTGCCATTCATTTATTAGCTATTAGAAATATTTAAAATCCCAGAGTAAGTACTTAACTTATGTTTTTTTAAAAGCAGTTTTACGAAGATGGTGCCTTACTCTTGTCTCTCATTATTCTACATCTATGAATATATCTATAAACATGCAGTCAGACTTAATACTATTTAATAGAAATCAGATTATTAATGTTACAGTTATAGTTTGAAGTAGCTCTGTATCTCTTCTCTAGACGTACACTTTTCACATGCAAATCTTTGTCGTGTTTCTTCTCAAATGCGTTAGTACTGTTTTATAAGAGCATGGCTAATAAAGCCCTTTGCAGTAGTATAGGCTAAGATATCTGCGCTTTCATACTGAACTCATTGACTTTAATGCGCGCGAGAGAGAGAGCGCGCGAGTACGCGGCTCACTATGCAGACACGTGCCCCGAGACAAACACGCAAAGTGAACCTTTAACTTTACGTACTCCGCGGGACACATGCGTCCTTTCCATATGGATCACGGATCAACAGCAATTCGTCACGTTACTTTCAAAAGTACATCCGAATCGATACGGAAGGTGCTGTATCGATGCGCGCATCGTCAGGCGTCCATGACGATGTATCGTCGTATCGATATTTTGAACACAGCACTATTGTTCAGTCAATCGAATAATCACTATCACTACCTATAACAGTTAGTTCCTATCACAATTGTCTCTGTCATTTCTGTCTACGCGGTCTGTTTTGGTTAGAGTGGCACACGCAGCTCAGGGTCCACATGTGCGCTCATGCACACACACAGAGAGAGAGAGAGAGAGAGAGAGAGAGAGAGAGAGAGAGAGAGCGGACAGTAGGGGTGAGACAGTACACCAAATGACCGAATGCAATCTTTTGTGTGCAGAACATATGTGGAACATAAAATGTTGTTTGCGTTTCCACACAAACATATTAAGTGGCGGAAGTCTCCGCCTTCAGCACAAGTCTTCTGTCAAACATATAACATACCGTAATTCCTCAAATAAAAGCCGTTATTCAAATAAACGCCGGGCCTCTGATAGTGGCCGGGGGGCGTGGTCATCGCGGAGAAATAAAGGCCGGTCTCAAATTAAGGCAGGGGAAAGCTGAGTGCCGGGGGGAAATGAGTGAGAGCTTACTACGCGGTGTGAATGCACTCGCGCCAGAGGGCGTTTAAAAAAAAGACGTCAACTGCGTGAGCACTCACCTTCATCTGCCCAAGTTAAAACCTTTTAATGCGTGCAGCAGGGCTAAGTGAATATCTACGGTGCACATGCGACAGATCAACTAAGCAATATCATAGGCATGTGAGGGCTTCATACGACTCTGAATAAAAAAACACACTTAATATTACGATGGGTTCCAGTGTTCAGAGAGTGCTTTACCTCCTGCTTTGCTCAAAACAAATGCATTCTAATGACAAAGATCATTAGAATGCACTCACACTGTACTTGATAAAAGTACAGTGTGAGTGCGTGCATGGAGTAGGGAGGGGGGACGATTGCGCTGGGGCATGGTTTTGGATAATGTGAGCGCGGTGTTATCTCCTAAATGCATTCAAGTTCATCATAATGCACAGCTGCCAATAGATGGCAGTAGCTACATTGGATGGGTCTCATTTAATGCTAGTAACGGACTTTTCAACAACCTTGAAAAAAATACTGTTAAAAAAATGAATGATCTCTATTCACTAGAACGCTATTGTTTTTAATTTAAGGAGTAATTTAAAACAATTATTTATCAAACAGATGGAATGTGAAATAAATGCCTGTCTCTAATAAAAGCCTGTTACCTTCGGCAGTTTAGGTAAATAAAGGCCCCAGTCTTTATTTGAGGAATTACGGTAATTCGGTCCGCAGAAAGATTTTTATTTACTTAGTTGTATATTCGTTTAATTATTGATGTAAACGTTTACATGTCGCGTCTAAAAGCGTTAGTGCCAACTAAAACATGCTGTTTTGTTCTTTCAAAAGTGCGTGAGAGGTTGCACGTCTTTCGTTGCTACGCAATCATGAGACGCGCATTCTGTGACAGCTGTAACCCGGGCTTACTCCGCTGCGGAGGGGTTCGTTAGTTTAAGTCACAGCTTACATTGACGACACAAGCAAAGATTAGGAGAAACGTGCAAAAGATAAAAGATGTCTATGTATGCAATTCACTCATCTCAATATGAGTGTATAATAAGTATATCATCATGTTGCTTGCTATGCAGTTACACATAGAGCAGTAATATTATTTTTATACAGAGATGGTACATAACCAATTCAATACTGTGACTTAAAGCTGTAGTCTACGATGTTGAAAATCGGTCGAGAAAGCCTGAGACGGTTAGTACGTTTTGAAAAACTCATCCCGCCCCTCTGTGCTACCTGATTCCTCCCACCGGGAAACGACCTGAACAACGTCACTCAGTCAAGCTGTGATCACCGGTAGTAAACATCGGAACAGAGATTTACAGAGCAGCAGTAAACACATAAAGCCTTGAAGGAATGAACACTTACAATTATGACTGATTGACATTATTTACTTTCACAACAACGTTTGGCATACGTTTCCCCTCCTGAGCCTCGTTTCCCCTGGTCAAAAGTGCTACCTAGCACACATTAATTGCACAATAATTATTAGGGATGTCCCGATCTCCACTAATAATACGTGGCCGATCACATTTCTGAATCGGACAGCCGATCTTATTACAGCTATTTCATGTACTACGGCTTTTGATCAGTAAGTCCTTATCGAGTCGTTTATAACATGCATTTGAAAAAGCAACACTCGTCAAACATAATCATTAAACATATTCTTTATTATCATGAAAATACCTGAAAAGGTTTGAAGAACAGCAATATAAATATATCCTGGAGCTGCGTGTCATCATAGCTGCGTGTGTATTGTTCTTCGTCTACAGCGCATTTTGAGTTTCTGCACGAGAGCGCCCCCTGGCATTTGGATGTAGTGGCATTCCACCGTAATTCATTGAGAAACATAGCAAGCATTATCGGCCAATCGATCGGAGCATCCCTAATAATTATTAGTTAGTATTGCTAAGGTTTTGAGTAATTGTTATAGTAGCACACAGCGCATCTTGTTCAAATTCCGATCGGCTCGAACAGAAACCCGCTAGGCCTATTGAAATTCAAGCACTTTAATAAATATAATTACTTTGACCCGTGATACGTGATGCTAAACGGCTAACATTCCAATGTCGACCGGCAGCATGAGCATGTTGTCAGACTGATATAAAGATATTTACGTAACACCTCACACCATAAAAGTATAAATAAATGCGTACCTGCTCAACAAAAAGTCCGCCATGAGCATGTTGTCAGACTGATATAAAGATATTTATGTAACACTGCACACCATAAAAGTATAAATAAATGCGTACCTGCTCAACAAAAAGTCATGTCAGCGTCGGTTTTCAGTCCCATATCTCCCCGAAGCTTCCTCCAACGAAAATGGCGGACCCTATATTAATTCGACTTTGAGTCCGCCAGTTAAGTCTCCGTTTATATCTCTGCTCTTTCTTCTACAGACTTTCTCTTTCTTCCAAGCAGGGGCCGTTTGCTGCTGTCGGTTTGTTTTTCTCCATTAGTGAGCTGTTGCTACTTTGCTAGCTACCATACACTCTCAGAAATATCATGTCGCGGGAAGGGTGGGGTGTGATGGGGTGGAGACGCGAGCGCAAGGTGGAGTTTCAAGTGGAGTGGGGATTGGATGAGAGCAGTCGACCAATGTAAGCTGCCCTGCCGGACAGCTTACATTGGTCAACTTCTCTAGCGCTGTACACCTAATAGAGTGAATGGATTTTTTTCATTCTTTTTTCTCTTCATATTGCTAGAATTTTACTGTAGAACCATAACCAGCATCTAATCAAGGTTATTAATAATAATAGTCGCAATTTCGAGCCCTGGTTACTGACTATTCTGACAAATGTACTGAAGGGGCATGGCAGTTTTAAGGGTTAGCGTTATATTGGACTGATATTGAAAAGGAGAAATTATGGGGTCATTGTTTATTAATCTATGTATTTCACAAACAAGTAAGTTAGCAACTTATCGTTAAGACAAAGCTTCAGTCAGGAAGACACTGCTTGCCTGCCCCTGCTTGAACAAGAAACCTCCTCACTGAGGTGAAAGGGAGGCTGATGTCACAAAGTGGGTAACATAAGGTCGGCACTAACAATAGTTTGCCGTGCTCTGCTGGACAAACCAAACAATTACACTATTTACATGTTCTGTAAAAAAGGATCATATATGCGGCATATACGCCGATGCAGATATATCTGTGACAGGCTCATATCGGCCGATAAAATTGGCAAACCGATAAATCGCTTGGGCTCAAAAAACAGGAACATCGCTGCTCAAAACTCTCGTTTGAATCGTCAGTAGGAAGTTCTTTAAATATGAAAACATTGGCTACTTACAGGATGTCAGGATGTACTTGGAAAGTTGGAATTGCTCCTGTTTTTTAGACAAAGCCTTTGTGTACATCCAGCCTTGTACTGTTTTAGAAAGTTGTCCTTTCGTAAAATGTGCAGTACACAATCGAACATTTGGGCTGTATTGGTTTCTTAATGTTTACTCTATTGGAAGGCCAAACAAAGTAGTTTGCCTTTCGCACTGAAACACACAGCGTCTACTTGACATGGCTGTAACAACAATTTTACAGCATGATTGAAAGTTACACCCTCTATCTTTGCGTATACATTAGGGCAGTGGTTTTCAATCTTGTCCTAGGGGACCCACAGCTCTGCACATTTTGTATGTCTCCCTTAACTGACACACCCAGTTCTGTTCATGGATCTCTCCCTTAATGAGCTGATGATCTGAATCAGGTGTGTTAGATAAGGGAGACATGCAAAATGTGCAGGGCAGTGGGTCCCCTAGGACAAGATTGAAAACCACTGCATTAGGGTGGTGTTATGCAAATGTTTAAAACAGTATGACGTCTTACTGCATGGGCATGTTTGAACGAGCCATTTAGGTAGGCAAGGATTAGGCTTCACTTTTAAAAAGATCTCTTTGGATTTGAAACCATAATTTTTGCAAATTTACTAATCTTTTATGTGCACAGACATCTTTTAATGCTCTAAAAACAATGGAAAACATGAAATCGAGTCCTATGACTCATGTTAAAAGGTAGAAACGTGATTTAGTCAAGAGCAGTGAGAGATTTTCTCTCTATGCAGCTTGAGTAGAGATCGAACAATACTCATATTTTTAAACTGATACCGATAACAAATATTTGGATGCTTATGTGCCCGATAACCGATATGCTGAACCGATTTTTATTTACTGTTATATTTCTGTTTTTGACATAATTACTACAACACGACTGAACCGAACAAACCATTATAATAATAACAATAATAATAATCATCATAATCACTCCCTCTTTGCATACAAAGTCATAAATAGAGGGGTCTGAAAGAGTGAAGAATAATATTAATTTAATGAATAATGTAGAAACTATATTCATGGACCATTTCAAACACCCCTATAATTTCGTCAGAAATGGACTGATCCAAAGTTTGTGCTGCAGTTGCCAGGTAACGGAGCGGGAGAGAGAACAGTATAGCGGAGTTGGCTGCATTTTCTACATAGTTTATAGAGTAAAACAGGTGGATTAAAGGGATAGTTCGGCCAAAAATGATTAAGAAGTGCGTCCATCCTTCACAAATTAAATCCAAACGGCTCCAGGATGATAAACAAAGGTCTTCTGAGGGTAATCTGCGCGGTGTTGTTGTAGAAATATCCATATTTAAAACTTTATTAATGAAAATAAATACCTTCCGGTAGCGCCACCATCTTAGACTCCTCTGAAATCAGGAGAGAGTATTAGCGTAGTGTACGCACTTTTCTTAGTGACGTATGACAAATTCGGAGGGCGGGGGCACAAAGCAGCAGCAGAGTAGCCTCCGTAGGTATTTTTTTTCGTTAATAAAGTTTTAAATATGGATATTTCTACAACAACACCGCGCGGATTGCCCTCAGAAGACTTTTGTTTATCATCCTGGAGCCGTTTGGATTTAATTTGTGAAGGATGGACGCACTTTTTTTGGACTTGAAGGTCGTGGACTATGGGTGGACCCCGTAACATTACATTTAATCAACTGAAAGATCTAAAACATTTTATAAAATATCTGAAAATGTGTTTGTCTGAAAAACAATGGACATATGCAACTCGGACAGCTTGGGGGTGAGTAAATCATGGGTTTAATATCATTTTTGGCCGAACTATCCCTTTAAGTGCCTTTTTTGAGATATAATATCATTGTCTTGACCAGCAACCTGTAGCCTTCAGCAATCCAACCAGTAGTTAGCAAAGAGATTTTAAAAATAATATCACTGACTGGAATACTACATTCAGGAAAGTAACAAACAAAACAGCTTATATGTCATTGAATTTCTTAACTGGTAATGTTAATTTGATGTCAGAATAATGAATATTTTGTTGTTATATCTTATGAAATGTCTGTTGACAGCGCTGTTTATCTATGCATTTACTCACGCATTAACCGTATCAAACTGTGACCGCTTGCGGAGGTAATAAATAATTAATTAATATTCACAGACATTTATTTAGATATTTTAGCAAAATAATGTTTATCTGGTAAATGTTAATATAACTTAGGGTAAATCTTGTTAAAAGTTAGTTACATGTGGTGGCTGTGCTTCAGCCTTCAACCCCGGTAAGTGAACAGCAATATGAATGTGATTTTACCATGCTAATGATAAGCATAAATAACAGAAAACTAATTTAATTTAGCGTTTTTAATTCCACAAAGCATTAATTCATGGTTGTTTTATTTATGCAAAACTACGTCATTATTGGGACTTGATTTGATGGATCAGCGCGACTCTGTGAGTTCGTCTCTATTCTTGGACAAGCTGCATACATTGCTTTTAATAAATCAACTTATTTAACATAACATATGTTGACAAATGAACAGTGCTCTCTAGCGCCTCGCCTTTCCAAATGCGTGTTGCAACTAAGGTTACTACTATTACTGTTACTAATAAAAACTCTTTTTGGGGGATCCAAACGTGCATGGACCCTTAAAATCGTCCTAATTTCCCCACCTTAGTGGCACCTCTAATCACACTAAAACAGATTGGTTGTTTTAAATTCACTTTTAAGAAATGTATTTGTTTTTTTTAGATAACGATGGAAGTTAAAGAGGAACCTCAGGAACTTGTAGTGGAGGATATACAACAAGAACCTTGTGATGTCGTCACTGAAGAAAAATCTTCTGATTGTTTAGAAACATCTATTAAGACAGGAGAAACCAAATATTTTGTAATTTTCCATCAGTGTGGAGAGAGTTCAACAAATAAAGGTAATCATAGCAATAACAATAAAGAGAAACGTCACCCGTGCCAACACTGTGGAAACATTTTTACATGTACATGTGATCTTAATAGACATTTGGGAATTCACACTGAAGAGAGGCTGAACATATGCACACAGTGTGGAATGAGTTTTACACATTCAAGTCACTTAGATGCACATTTAAGAACTCACACTGGAGAAAAGCCCTTCATCTGTCTTCTGTGTGGAAAGAGTTTTACACAGAAAGGAACCCTTAAGATGCATGAACGAATTCACACTGGAGAGAAACCATACACCTGTGCTCAATGTGGAAAGGGTTTTACCCAGAAAGGTACGCTTAAGGTTCATGAACTAATTCACACTGGAGAGAAGCCATACACCTGTCCTCAATGTGAAAAGAGTTTTACAATGAGAAGGCATCTTAAGGATCACATAACATTACACACAGGGGTGAAACCTTACACCTGTCCTCATTGTGGAAAGAGTTTTACACAAAAAGCTCATCTTAAGAGTCACATAACAATTCATACAGGCAAAAGACCTTTCACTTGCCCTCAGTGTGGGAAGGGTTTCATACAAAAAGGATTTCTGGAAGATCACTTGAGAATTCATACAGGAGAGAAACCTTTCACTTGTACTTTGTGTGAAAAGAGTTTCACACATGCATTCAGTCTCAGAGTCCATGAGCGAACTCATAATGAAGAAAAATTATTTAACTGTGATGACTGTGGGAAAACATTTGTTTCTGCATTGATCTTAAAAAGACACTTGAAAATTCATGTCAGTGAGAAGCCCTACACGTGTTATGTTTGTCGGAGGAGTTTTACACTGATTGAATATTTAAAAAAACACCAGAAAATGCATACTGATGAGAAAACTCATGTGTGCTCTGAGTGTGAGAAAACTTTTTTGACACCCGAAGCCTTGACAAAGCACCAAAGAGTTCATACTGGAGAGAAACCATACTCATGTTCACATTGTGGTAAGAAGTTCTCCTATGCAGGTAACTGGAAAAGTCACGAGAGAATCCATAATGGAGAGAAACCATATCACTGCCCTCAATGTGGAAAGAGTTTCACCTCATCGATGGGTCTAACGAATCATACAAAATCATGTTGCTGAATGTAGGTGCCAAACTCTACCAAACAGCAGTGTTTTTTGTGGAGATTTTCTTGCTTATTGTAGCTCAGGTGAGATAAAAACTAAAACTAATTCTTAATATACTCGCTCTCAATCCCACATGAATATGACTTTTCTATTCTATTTTCTGCAGAAGAAAAGCTAAATATTTTGACAATATGCAATCCTTACAGATTATTGAAGGTCTGAAAAGCAAATACATCCATTTCAAAAGTAGCCCATTCAGTTATTTAAAAAATTAATGTCTTCTATAATGAAATGAAAGGTTTAGAATGGTTTTCTTACACCTATCTGGTTTGAGTTCACTGAAAGCTCAAAATATGAAAGCTGACGTGACGATAAGACATTTATTGATCCACTAAGGTTTGAATTCCTTTTAGATATGGTAACACTTTTGGAGCTTCAACATGTTGGAATGATGGTGGGTAAAATATAAGTGAATTTCCATTTTGGGTGAACTATTCCTCCTTTAACTAGAGATGCTCCGATCAGCATTTTTGGGGCCGATCACCAAGATCATGATCTGCCGATCAGTGCCGATCACAGAATGGCAGTGGAATGGGAATCTTTTATCTATAATCTAGCAGAGTTTGCACCATTTGTAGAAATGAAATTAACTATAAATTAGGTATATTATTGTTTTAATAGAGAATCAAATAAATAAGCACAACAAATATTTCTTCTTGCAAAGAGAAATGTAATATGCCTTTTAAAAATGTTTATGTCTGTTAAAAGTAATTAAAATAAAACATTTCACAGTCTTTACTGTATTAATTAAATATACACGCATTCGTATGAAGTACAACAGTTCTTCACTGATGAACAGAGAGTAATTTTATTGAGAGATGAATTAGGATACTGTAGCTTTAAGACGTGGGAGAGATCGTTCTCTTCACATGCACTGATGACCGGCTGCTGGTGGTATGCGTGCGGCGGGTGTCCGCAAACAAGAGCAGCTGTGAGGAAAATGGAAGTTTAAACCTTCAAAACTTTAAAACGAATGCAAATAATAAACTTTCGGCATGAGGATGCAATTGTCCGCGATAGATATGTGTTGTTTACGTTTTTTGATAAGGATGTGAAGACGCTTTGCGCTGAGGACCAGAGCGCGTCCTCATAGTAGGTATGATGACAAAATTTTCAAAAACCCCAAAACTCTAAATTTATCACATGACTAGACAGAGCAGACATTCCCATTTGCAAAGAAACAAGGATTGTCAAAATCTATTGAGTATTGAGAAAGTTATGATATTTTTAATATTAGAAATCAGGGGGAAAAGTTATATATGGATGTCTATGGAATGTGTGTGACCGAAATGCTGCTTATTCACAAGTTTTTGCTTGTAACTTTCTCATTTTATCAGATATTTGCATGAAATTTTAACAGAAAGTAGAATTTTGTTAGTACTTTCAAAATAAATTATAAACATTTACTGTTTTAGTTGGAATGGGCATCAAACTTTAGTTGGAATGTGCATCAGACCCAATGGTAACCATGGTTTTTAGAACGATACCGGCAGTGGAGTTCTGACAGAACGTTCACTGTAGTCTATTAATAGATACGCGACTACGAAATTTCCGCGGTTTATTTAAATACCTTCTCCACCATAGACTTGGAGTAAAATGTTTCAGGACCAAGATAAAATATATTTATTTGGGTCCATCTACCTTTCATTAGAGACCAGAGCTTAGTAGAAGCACACCGCCCGGTTGAAACTGACACAAATGTTTAAACAGTTGCTGTGAATTAAAAACACCTCCGAGTTGAAAGTTAAAAATATCAAACGCTTCCGGTGGTCGGACTTGACCTATAAATTGTCGTATTTAGTAAAAACATACTACAACCTTGCGGCGAGAAGTGGATATTGCATGACACACATTTAAAAGTACTGCGTGGGCTGAAACAGATTCTTCGACCCAGGAAAATGGAAGTTTAAACCTCCAAAACTTTAAAACGAATGCAAGTAATAAACTTTAGGCACGAGGATGCAATTGTCCACGATAGATATGTGTTGTATACGCTGTTTGATAGGGATGTGAAGACGCACCGCGCGTCCTTTTAGAAAATACGCATATCTCTGTATAGGCAGAGAGGGAAATCCAAATCTGCACGTCACACATGAGCAATAGGTTACACAATGCTCGCACTGTGTAAAATGGTCTCTAATTGCAGCCGCATCAGGAACGCTATGATGACAAAAGTAAACAGAAAAATCGGCTCATGAGATCGGCAAATTTAGCGAGTGCCGATCGCGTCATTTAATGTCGTTATCGGCCGATTACGATCGGCGGCCGATCGATCGGAGCATCACTACCTTTAACTATTACTTAGTTTTCCCAAAAATGAAAATTTTGTCATCATTTACTCACTCTTGTGTAGTTACAAACCTGTATAAACGTCTTTGTTCTGTAAACACGAATTAAGATGTTTTGAGAAATGTTTGTAATCAAATAGTTAATGAGCCCAATTCACTTTCATAGTGTTCTTTTTTCCTAATTCAAAGTGAATGGGTCTCCTTAACGATTTGGTTATCTATAAGACATGTCTTCCTTAATGCATTTGTTAGTGGTCTCACAATTGAATACTGCAAGTTATTAATTAAGAGTCTGATCAAATGAAATCAATGTCTGTTTATTAGTGAAATATTATGTTATTGATGTTTTCCATCTCATGACTTATATTTTATGTGTCATGTATCACTGTGTTGTCTCTTCTCATTCCAGCACACATATGATTTATTATAAATGCCCTTATAAAATAATTCAAATCAACATTTCCTGTCCAATGAATTACTTGTTTGCAAGTTGTCATGTAACGTTTATCCATCTGGTTTCAGGTAGGACTGGGTGTGTAAGTGATCTTAGGTTTTGAAGAACAACAAAACTGCAAGCTTTCCTGGGTTTCGGACAAAATAAATGGGAGAACATTGCTTGAGTATGAATAAATTCAGTGGCGGCTGGTGCTAAAAATGTTTTTGGGCGGGTGCATACAAACTTGAAATTAAACTTTTACTGTAGTAATGCAGGCACTCGTTTGTGGTGAAATCTTTTAAAAAAGATTGATTAATGATAAGCAAATTGTTAACTATAAATATAATCATAGATTAAAGGTTCTTGTGCTGGAATGAGCTTCTCTTGCATGTTACACAATGGTCCTCTCTTGTTGTACTCTGATGTCATACGCCAATAAGTCTGCGCAGCACCATATAATGCCGATCACACAAAGCTTCAAGGTCTGGATGAAAATCAGTCCTGCAGGATTCCACGCATACAGATGCTCTCATAAAACTGCAGATTTAAGTACTCGTCATTGATAAGTATTCATACTCCGCGTGTGCATGTTTGTGAGCAAAGACATATATTGACATATATAAACAACAATATACGGAATATAATAATATGGTTATGACATGCACATTATCTGGTGCTTTAGTTTAATTCAAAGTACTCATTTAGTTTAGTTTATTTTTGAATGTGTAGAAATAGATAAAAATCCACACTAATACCTTTTTTTTTTTTGCAAATAGCAACTTTAGTAAAGTACTTTTAACTGTATTTCAATAGGTAAAATTTAGTAAAAAGTATTTATCTACTATATTACTTATTGTTAGGTAATGGCACAAAATAGCACAAATGTATAATGAATTTTGATTTAATCCAATAATAAAGATACCAATATGATTAAGAGAATTTAGGTTACTTTTCCATCATATTGCGCTCCACCCTCCAATCCAGTAGGTGGCGTGAATGCACAATTTACGTTGTCAACCGTCATTAAATACTAGAAGAAGAAGAGTGACGCTGTGTTGTTCATGTGGGTTTACGTGCGCTCTTTAAAACTAAAACAGCGAGCAGAGCAGAAAAATAAATCAACACACGCGCATTGGTAAGTAAACTTTTACTCTTTATCACCATTTAAACAAGACTCAGTGTTTCAATGCACTTTCACCTGAGGCATGTGTTTGTGCCGAGTATTTTAAATGATGTTAATGTTCGAGTTTATCCTGACTGAAACACTGCATACTGTCTGTCTGCTCAGATCAGATATAAAGCTCAGGACAAACATAAATGTATTTACTGTTGATGTTATAAAGATGATAAGGAAATTAATCCAATCTTTAGATTAAATCGACAATGTTTCCAACACACACTTCAGCAGATTATTCTTCTGCTCTATGACTGGCTTTTCTAAAGTCTTCATCCAAGCAATGCTTTAGAAACTGATACACAACAGAGCTCTGCTATGGGCTGTTACCTAACTTCATGTGGTTCATGTTACCATATAACTTTAATGTCCAAAAAGTGTGAATATCTCTTTCAACTACTAGGTTTTGTGCTTTGTGCAGGGTAGTACTGTAACTAGGTATGTTGCTAAAATTTAAAAAATGGTTAAATACTAAAACTAGTTGTTCAGATGGAAGGAGCTTGAAAAGAGCTTTTAAATGAGACCAAGATCATTTTTATGGGTTCAAGAATAACAAAATACTGGCTGTTTGCCATATCCTCTAAATATTCTACTTCTGAAAAGTCAGATATATATAAAAAACAAACCACTAATTACACAAAAAAACACTCTTTATTTAGAATTTCGCTAATAACCCCAATATTGGCTCATAATCTAATTTGTTTTTAACCAAATGGTTTCGTATTTAAACTCCTTTACAAGTTTTAGATCAAAAACAAAAAATATTCAATTCATAATTATTTTATCGTTTTACATTTACATAACATTTCACCAGGCTTGTGCACAATTCAGAATTTCAGAATTGGCCTCCGTTCAATTCATGAATTGGAATTTGAATTGAATCGACTCCGCCCTACAGGAAGTTGAATTTGAATTGGAATGACAGGAAGTGGAATTAAATTCATGGCACTTCAAAGAAATTCCACAGTCACACAACAGAAAGAATCTCACATACATTCAGTGTAAGGAAAGTAACTTTGGAAAATTGTTTGGCAACCATTTTAAATACTTGGTTAAAGTAAAGCATTCTGGGAAATGAAGTCATGTTCCATCCTGTTCCACAAAATTACAATAAAAAAATCAAACTTAATTATTTATGTGACTAGAGTTTTTAATATTAATTGCTGGGGGAAACATTTCCTGTTAATGTAATCTGTACAAGTAGTTCAAACTAATATCATTTATAGAATATGTAATGTAATCATCTCTAACATATAATGAAAGCTTCATTTTTAACAGTTCACTTACTGTATAATATGTATATGAATTTCAATAGAATTGCAATTCTGCTTCCTTTAATTGAAATTCGAATTGTAATTCTAGATCCTGTTTTTGATGACATCAATTCAAATTCCAGAATTGAATTGGAATTAAGAAGTCATTCTCAATTCAAATTTGAATTGTGCACAAGCCTGCATTTTACCCACATTAAGATAGGGTCAAATCTTTTAGAATCAAATCGGATGCAAGTTGGTATTTATAGCTTTACTATTTGACACGAGATACATTTCGCACACATTCTATTATATACAGACATCTACTACCCAGCTATATGGCTGCTTCACATTCTTTGTCCATTCAAGCGGATTTTGGGTAGGGATCGACCGATATGGATTTTTTTGTTGCCGATACCGATTTTTTCCCATCAGCCTTAGCCGATGACCGATACAAGCTGCCGATTTTCTTTAGCCGATATTTGGAGCCGATACTGCTTTTTCTCATTCAGTTTATATCATAAAAATAACACAATGATAAAACCAAATGTTACAACTCTTAATTTAAAAAAGGAACATTTATTGAACTATATTTAACAAATAGTAAAAAAAGGTGAGGTAGAACAAGTAAGAAAATTCAGTGCTGCTTAAAATACATAAATAAAATAATAATTACACCATTGCACACAATAGCAGCAACCAAGCAGCATAACAAGGGGAACACTTTACTTTATCCATGAAAGTAACCAACTATTTACAACCTATTTAATGCTTAGGTCTAAGTTTTAGTGCACTTAACTTAATCTCTTGTAGAGCAAATGTGTTTAATAAGAAGACAAGGAAAATGTAGACAGCAATACCAGTGTTTCCTCTAGGATTTTTTTCAGCTGTGGCGGCAGGGGGCGCCCATGATGATTATAAATGTAAAAAAAAATGTTTAATGTAGAATATAGGCTACAGTAAACTAACATGTATTTTTTTATAATTTTCACGCTGTCATTTACTTTTCCTTATATTTATAGCATATTGCTTTTCTATGTTTGATCTAAACTGTATTTTCTTAAAAAAACGTTACACAGCAACAAACGTAGTTCGGATATTTCATTGTAGTTTTAATGTAGTGTGCATTGCAAGTTCGTCCTCGTGTTTAGCATACAGAGCTGTTACAAAGTCATGCAGTCCTGTTTGATAATCCGCACCGCTGTGAATGACAGAACAACTGACCAGTTATCCGACATCAGCAGCAATTTTATTTCACACCCGTACCATTTGACATAAAGACTGTGACCCCGAGCCGGTCACACCGCAAATCGCGCAGTTAAATATAAACCTTTACCGGTCTTCAGACAGATCTTAAACACAAATAAGCACGGGAAATTTAAAAACGAGTCGAATTTTGGTCTTGGATGTTAGACCCGCATTTTACTCTTGTCTATTGAGTCCCTACCTGCATCTACAACACAAATGACACGCGAATAGCCTATTACACCCGTTAGATCAAATATTATGCGGTTCACCCGCGGGTACCCCGACCCTGCTGTTTCGTCTGTAAACAGATAAAACAGTCTCACCGTCTGCCTCAAGTTTCTATTACCAACGTTCTTCTCTTCCACGGGAATAATGCAAGTTTCCTTACAAACAGATTTGACTATTAATGTCTTGCAGTCGCATATAAGTAGTATTCAGTATTTAGCCTTTTGTTTTTGGACAAATATCTTATAATTTAATGTGAACCTTTGTGAGTGTAGATCTAAAGCACAGACGATTGACTGACAGCTGAGCGGTCAGCAGCGCGCTGCGCTTATAGCCTATACTGAATAACTAATGGCCAGATAAGTTGATAATATGAGTACAGTGATTCCAAATGAATGTCCAAAAAACTCGTAATATGTTAAATCAAAAGTTTAATAATGTCTTTTCTCGCAGCCCTGCGCTGTTGTTGGTGTAGATATGCGCCGGTGAACATCATATGCGTGATGACCTTGCAGCTTAAATTACCCTAAATTTATAGTCATAAAGATAAAAGTAAAACAACATTCGAAACTTCAAATGATGTATTTTTATTTGTGTAAACTCACAATAAGGAGAAAACCTTGTGCTTATTTATAATCATTAAAAACATGACGTGCTTTCTGCTGGTTTGGTTTTAGAGCGCGTCACAAAAAAAGAACAGAAACTCAAATACTTTTTTATTCGTTTAGTCAATTTAATAATTATTTAAGTGCAACATATTTCGTATAGGCTTATTTATTTTATTATTATTTCTCAAAACAGAAACGTAGCTTAATAATCCTCTGTTGATTTAAATCTATTTGTGCATGAAACTAAACCCATGGAAGAAATTATGATATTTTAGGAGATTTATTTATAAATGAGTGAACAACGCAAATCCAGAAAGGAATTTATTTCTAGACAGCCAGTCTCGCAGAGCGGACATTTCGGTTGCTTTTTTGCGAGCTGCCGCTGTGGGTTTTGTCTAGAAGGGATACAGCAAATGCCGAAAAGTTAAGGATTAGATTTGGAGGTAGGATTATTAGGATGAAAACAGCGGTTCTGGCTAAATTAGATACAAATACATCCTACAATCGTGTGAAATTTTGTGTTTAGAGTTGGGGTTGGTTAAAGGATTAGGATAAAACAGTGCTCATC
The DNA here is from genome assembly GCF_030506205.2 of Paramisgurnus dabryanus. Taxonomy (NCBI): domain Eukaryota; kingdom Metazoa; phylum Chordata; class Actinopteri; order Cypriniformes; family Cobitidae; genus Paramisgurnus; species Paramisgurnus dabryanus. The sequence continues at coordinate 39,857,473 of NC_133346.1, read as the reverse complement.
CAACGAGATTTCGTTTGCTGTATCCCTTCTATCCACAACCGCAGGCGTGGCGGGGATGTTTTAGGAGTGGCGGGCCGCCACGGTTGAATGTATATAGCGGAAACACTGAATACTGATCAAAAAACAACTTAAGAATTCTGAATAACATGCCAATTGCCCCACTTCTGTACCTCACACACCCTAGTGCCCTATAATAAATGCGAGGGATAGTTAGTTTGCCTCAGCTCGCTTAAAACGCATAAAACTGAACACATACATGAGGATTTGTGTACGGACTTCGGTCAGATAGTAGAGCGCGTGCACGTGGGAGAGGTGCAGTGAGAGAGACATGGATGAGAGAGTGCATGTATCTTTGCGCTCTCAGTGAACGGAAATGTTGACAAAACTTACAAAAAAAACACTTCTCCGGTCACATAAAAGTCATGTGTGAACTGTTTGGAACTAAGTGCTTTGGGTCGAATGTCTTAATTTTTTTCGCTGACGAAAATTCCGCGAAACTCCGCGTTAACAACCATAAACGTATGCAACCATGAACTGCGCTCTCCACAATGACGAGAAACTATCAGCAATGGATATTGATTTTTAGCCTTTTACTACTACATATATTTATGGAGATGAGAATTAAAAACCCACCCTGTCCAGCTATGATCAGCTGTTCGGCTGATCACATGACCTGCGTTCGCTTGCGGCATTATGAGCACGCGTCGCGTCTAAACGTCAGACTGGTGGTCGCTGAATAAAACTCCTATAAATACCACAAAATCACGGAACAACGTCAGCATTATTCAATCATATGACCAGTGTTCGTAACAGCTGCCGTATGCATACGGTTAGCCTAAAAGCTATTTGAAGCTCCCTAAATACAATGACAAGCAGTTTTATAGGCATTCGCGTTTTCCATTAGGAACCAAACTTTCTTAGCTATGGTTGCACGCACATATAGAGCAACGTGTTAACACTTTCAAAGTATATGGCAATATTTCAGTCAAACAGTTAAAAGATGCTTTGAAGTTTAAAACTTACCAGAGCAGTCTTTGAGCGCTCCGCTCTGCTAGTGGGGGGAGGGGCAATGCACGGGCTGCAGGCAGCCTCCAGCCACACAGAGCTGCCTGTGGGCGCCTGTCTGTAATTAATGCCGGGGAAAAACTATCGGCGAACGCAAGCCGCGAATCGGCCGATGCCGATACACCTAAAACCTGCTAATATCGGCCCGATGTATCGGCCGGCCGATATATCGGTCGATCACTAATTTTGCGGGTGGTAAAACTCCTGTGGTTGTCGTTAATGTATTAAAACTTTTGTAGTTTAGCAATTAAACTAAATGTCTATAACAATTTTAAGAATGTCTTTACTCAACTTCAGCAAAATCAATGACGATTTTTCAAACAACAGACTTTGGTGAGGTCGCACAGCCAGTTTGGTAAACATGAAAGGTGGTGACTTAAAACGAGAAGGTAACTATGTTTATTCCGTGGTGTTAACCATAAAAACTCAGAAATTTCGCCATCAACAAATCAACAGAAGCATTATTTTCCACAACACCCCATGCTGCCTGAGGAAATCTTGACTTTCGTTGAGCGAAACCAAAAAGTCAGCCGCGACAGCGAAGTTAGTCACATACCTACTAGGGGTGGCACGGTTCACAAAACCAGTGTTGCCAACTTGCCAACCTTGTCGCTAGATTTAGCGACTTTTTTTAGACCCCTTGGCGACTTATTTTTAAAAAGCGACTAGCGACAAATCTAGCAACTTTTTCTGGCATTGTTGGAGACTTTGAGACTTTGACGTGAAAGTGCGTGTTGTTTACTCTTCTCAACGAGCAGCTGCCGCCGCTTCTGAAGGCTCCACCCCCATCCCAAAGCACTCACAGGCAGAGTAGTCCTCGCGCAGCAGACCAGTTCTCTCCCAGCTGCAGTCAGGGCAGGAGATGTGGCTAATCTCTCTGCGTTCGGACAGCATAATCGTGGTGGCATGGTTCACAAAACCCTCGGTTCGGATCACGGTTTTATGGTCACAGTTCTCGGCTCTGTACGGTTCTTGTTGTTATTTTTTTTCTTTAAATTTTTAACACTCCAGAAATGTTTTCCTATTAATGTATTAATTATCCATATTTTAGGATACAGTATTAAAAAAGTTATATCATGTAATCATGTACAAACGAATTTGACTTTAAGCACATTATTGGGAGTAGGGATGCTTAACAATTAATCGCGATTAATTAGTTAGCAGAATAAAAGTTTTTGTTTACATCATATATGTGTGTGAACTGTGTATAATAACTTTGTATAAATAAATGTACACACATGCATGTATATGTTTTAGAAATGTTTGCATGTGTATATACATTTGTATATTTATGTATAATTTATATTCTATATAAATATAAATACTTAATATATACATTTTTTTTCTTAAAATTATACATGAATGTGTTCATATTTATATATATATATATATATATATATATATATATATATATATATATATATATATATATATATATATACATATATATATATATATATATATATATATATATATACATATTTATTATACACAGTTTACACACATATGTGATGTAAACAAAAACTTTTATTCTGCTAACGATTAATCGCGATTAATTGTTTAGCATCCCTAATTGGGACCATCTCTGAGGTAAGCCAGGTGAGATTTTGATACAGCAAGAGGGAAGACATTGATGATTTCAACAAGCTTTTCATTTATTTGGCAAAAAAAGAGAATGGGTATTGCCATCTACATGAATTTATGTGCCTTTTAGCACACAAAGATAACTTGCAATTATCAAACTGCCTACTTCAGTTTAGCTCTAAGATTTATCAATGAGAGGCTGCTTAAATACTGCAGTGAATATATGTGGACGAGAGAGAAACATAAAGTTTTCACCTGTTATATATTCAAATCCGTCTCTTTTGTCCACCTTTGACCACTTCTGTCCTGATTACTTTGAGGGGCAATTTATGAAATAAGATCGCGCAACTTTCACACACTAGCAAAATGAAACTACGCGGAAATCAGCCGCTTTAGTTTGATCAATAAAAGGCTACAAATAGCGCTGTTCACCGTATGTCAGAAAAGACGTGAAACAATAGGTGTGTTCAAGATCTACCGGCGCTGCGCAGACCGATCGGCGAGGTTTGCCGCTTACAGTCGAGGGAGGAACTGAAGACGGAGCCATCAAGCCGGACACCTGCTGCTTGCTGTAGTGACGTGTGCGCCGTGTTTCCTTGTTTTCAGATTACTGTTTTCAGATGCCCATCAACTGGGGCCCGTTTCAATAAGGAGGTTCTACCAACTCTGAGTTTAAACTTGAACTCTGAGTTGACTTACTCTGAGTTAGTTCAATCGACTGAGCAGGTTGACTCTGAGTTAAGCGCTTGCACAGCCACAATGAAAAGCCATCATCAATGGAGCTCCGATATAACGATTTACCATGGCAACAGCACGTGACAAAGAGGTCTTAATAATTTTTACTACTAAAACTGAAAGTGGTACTGCAAGTGTACAGCAACTGTAAGCATATATTTTAAAGAAAAGAGTTGTTGTTGGAAATTGCTACTCTAGTAAATGCATACATTAAATTTTTCATCACAGTTAAAATATCAGAAGTAAATAAACTGAGGACTGTATGTTATTATATTCATTTTCATGCAGATGGACAAAAAGATGACTGCAGCTCAGCTAAAAATGAAATTAGGCATGCTACTTTGGCATATAAGGCTACGAACTTTACAAATGTTTGTCATGAATAAAACAGAAATTCACCGAGCCGGGGTTCGAACTCAGACCGCCAGCAATAACTCTCCGCACAGCACTAACCACTAGACCAGCGATAATAACAAGTGCATTCATAAGAAATCTCAAGGTAACTTTTTAGATGTAAGAGCACCACAAAGACTGATATTAGTGACATAAGGATATTTATATTTCTAAAATGACTGCAAAAAAGAAAAAAATTATTCAGCTCACATAAATTTAAGTGGATATGACAAATCCACTCACGGTCTCAAAATCCTCTTGCAACATAAATGTAAATTCCTACAAATGAATGCAACATCATCTTCTACAGGATCCTCTATAAAAGCACTTAAAATTTTAGTCACTTAGACATCTCTGCACCTAAGTATATCAAATTGGCTTTAGGCTAGTCATTTCAATATACTGTTTACATTTTTTTTAAGTGTAATTTTATAAGCACTAAGGTAAAATGATTTGCACTGGCAATTTGATTATAACCTAAAGACAGCCACAATATATTTTAAAATATATTTTATAGTGTATGTAATAAAAATGTGCGCAAAGAATGAAAGTACTAAAGCAACTAACAATATTAAACACTGCTACTCCTTTAAATATGGGGATGAGACCACAAGAAACTCTGAGTTTACAGGATAAAACCTGCTCCCGACCAGTTTAGGTTCACAGAGTAAGTTACTCCGGAAACAGACTCTGAGTATAAGTTACCTCTCCTTCTGAAACAGGCTTGACTTACCCCGCTGTCTCAGGTTTAACCTACGTCCCTTTTTGAAACAGAAAACTCAGAGTTTCCCTTATTTCAGGGTTAACAAACTCTGAGTTTGCACTTAACCACCTTTCTGAAACGGGCCTCAGATTGAGCTTCTGTTTTTAACAATGCTTTAAACGCTCTCTAAGCGAATTCACGCATTTTAGACCATAAAACATTTTTTGTTACATACAGCAAACATCTCCTCACTATCTGCTTGCTGCCTGTACGCTGATCAAACTGTAAAAAACGCGATCTCTGTAGACCAGGGGTGTCAAACTCAAGGCCCGCGGGCCAAATCCGGCCCGCCCCCTCATTTCATCTGGCCCGCGAGAGTTTACAATTTATGTTAATTATGTGGCCCGCCAGAGTTTACAGATTATTTTATTGTTATTATAAGTTTTATTTTTTGCAGGTTATTTCCTACATTGATTTTTTTTAGCAGCCACCAAAACTTGTCCCGCCAAAGTCTTTTTTTAATGTAATTATAGTGATAAGGTTGATGATTGCATGAGAAAGAACGAGCAGTGCCCCGCACGCGCGCACTACTAGAGTGGGCGTGTCTGAATGCGAAGGCTGCAGCCACCGGAGCTCGCATTTCCAGGCTGAATACGTCATCAAGACTGTCTTGTTTCAGAATATTAACAATTATAAAGTTAAATATTATTATTCGTTTATAGTAAATAGTTGTAATATGCGCATGACTTGCGAATGTAATGGTCAGTTAACTTAAATAAACCAGGCTTGATGACGCTGCATATGCGACCTCCGCAGGCTGCAGCCTTTGGAAACGGACAGTATCTGCTCGTTCTTTCTCTCCCTCTCTCGCGCACGCTCACGCGGATCCAGCGAGAAAATGTTTACCGTCTCGTGTACAGAAATGTTTCGCGATGTCCAGCTGGGATTAGTTTACAACGCGTCTATTCCCGCTAAAAACGCGAACTAATGACTCATCTGACTCATTAATAAATGATTGAAACTATTGATCTGTAGCCTACAACACAGAACTCATGAGACGTCAGTCAATCAGACACTTAAAGCCAGGTAAAAAATCACAGCTTTTTTGTAAAGAGGGCAATAAATGACAAGTGAGAGTATATGTGTCTAATAAATGCATATTGTGGTGGAGATTGTAAAACTCTTTATTAGTATCTAAAATGCTTCTAATTTTCTGACCTGCACAATGAAGGATAACAGAACATTTTGAGTGTACTCACATACAACATGTGTTTTTGTCACCACAATTATATAAAATATTAAAATAATCTGTAGAATAGTTGTACTCTCTACACTTTGTTATTATTTGGGCTTCTACTTTCAAAGGTATTAATTGAGTTATTAACAAACCCAATAGTAAGCAAATGCAGAGAAAATTATGCAATGTACCGTAATAAAAGAGTTGATATATTCATACAGTCGTTCAAATACAACCGGCCCTTTGAGATTAACTGTAATGCTGATGTGGCCCGGGATGAAATTGAGTTTGACACCCCTGCTGTAGACAGTCCAGGCTCTACAAACTTCAATATAAACACAGTGGCCAAACCTGCACCACAAAACAAAACAAAGCGTTCCAGCCAATAAACGCCAAGAAGGATTTGGGTGTTGGGTTTGGGCGTGTTCATGAAAGCACGGAAGGGAGGGGGAGGAGTTAACTACGTTAATTTTTTTTTGAAAACACATTTCAAAAATCAACACACCGATATGCTTAGAATGCCTTTAATGCATGTGTTTCTGTAAACTTGTGCGTAGGGCTGGGCGATATGACCCAAAAAATTATCGAGAAAATGTTTTCCATATCAGTCGATATCGATAAATATCATGATAAATAACAAATCTTTACTCCTGTCAAATTTAAAGGCAGATTTTTGCTCCTGAATGAAAATTGTAAAAACCAGACAGTTAATAATGGTTTTAAACTACTTTTTATTTAGAACATGACAAATACCAATACTAAAATCTTGTTTTAATGCATCTGTATTAAATGTAAATCTATTTGTTATGAAATCAACACATTTCTGACACAAAAGCAGCAGACTACTGTCACTTTAAGACCCAAGACAGATTGCTTTAAGTTTCAATATACTGAGTAACAGCTGTTAATGTTCACTTAAACAAGAAAGAAAACTTAGTTCAGTGATCACGCGTGTGTTATATATATATACGAGCTATACATGCTTATAAATGGATGTCAAGAGTGTCACGTTGCTGTGGGAGCGCACATACGCAAACACTATATTCACTGCAGTGGTGGATCTGCTGCTTTTCCTCAGTTTCCTGAATTTGTGAATGTCCTGTAAATATACTTTTAAAGCTGTGCGGACGTGTGCGTGCGCAAGGCGGACGCTGAATGAAAGTACAGTATACTGCACCTACTGTATTGTGTCTGCTGTGTTTGACGAACCCTGTTTGCGCGTCCAACATTACACACAAGAAAATATTTCCGCGCTTTTGGATTCCGTGATTCCGTCCGTGTTATCCGCATCGCGAAATTCATAGGTCTCTACTAATAAATAGGGATGTCACGAGAACCGATACTTAGGTACCAAGTCGATACCAACATTTTTTTAAACATGACGGTACCTGCTTTCTCTGGTACCGGAGATACCGAGGCTGCAATACTCTTCCGGGACTGATGGGGGCAGCATGCACGCGCGTGTGTATTTGACGCTCCACAAGAGTTAAAAAAGAGGAAGAACGCCATGTACGAGCACACGGGAATCTCTCTAAAGTAGTTTGTCGCTATCAAACATAGAATTTGGCAAAGCTTTTTAAAGACAGACACCCCGATCTCTTTAAAGAATTCAAGGTAAGTTTTAATTCACATTAACATATACAAACTGTAAAACTTTAATTTTATACTGAAACCCAGACCCTATGTTATGTTTGTTTGAGGCAGCTGGCATTAATGCCGTGTAACCAGCTAACTTTATGCTAAATGTAAATGGTTTGTGTAAGTCAGTTATTTGTTAATGACGCTGCATTTGCAACTTTATAAATCTTTAATAAAACTTTATAATCTATAAATGGGCGACCATGCATCGCCATTTAGTCATCCTGTCAGCAAAATGTAGCCTAATGTCACTGGATGAAGTATTAAAATGTTAAGGGTTTTTTAGTAACTATTTTCATCCTGCAACAATGTGAGTGATATTAAACTAATGCTTGCATTCAGAGTGTGTGTGTGTGTGTGTGTGTGTGTGTGTGTGTGTGTGTGTGTGTGTGTGTGTGTGTGTGTGTGTGTTTATAAGTGAACCTGTAGCTTTAGCCGATTTATTAGTCATTGTCAGACAGTATGTTAAATAAATAAAATTTCTTTCTTATTCTCTCTCTTTTTGACAGTATCAGCCAGAGAAGGATTTACACCAAGAGAGTCAGGAGAAAAGTCAACAAACATTAACACAGACAACCTAAACAAGAGCTCTTAAAAGTTTTCTATAATGTTGAAATGTTTTAATAAAAAAAAATGTTTAAGTATAATTGTTCTTTTTTTACACACTGTGGTACCGACTTAAGGGCGATTTATAGTCGTGCGTAGGCGTAGGCTATCCGTAGCCTGTGCGTAGCTCTGCGTAGCCTGACGCGCACCTCACAAAATTTCTAACAGCGCGTCGGCTCTACGCGGACCGCAAGCTCTGTGATTGGTCCACCAGAACCCCTCCCGTCAGGTAAAAAAACTGCGTCATAGGTATTTCCGTTTGAGACGGTGAAAACAAAGATGAGCCAAGTTGAGGAGTGATTTAACTCAAACTGCAACATAAGTCGCTGTGTATTTACTTCCATCATTGCTGGTCTTCTCAAATTATACACAACAAGTTGCTATTTCTTCTTCGTTTGTGGGTTAACTTGCTTAGCTTCTTCTTCTGTGACGATCGCGCTGCTACTGTGGTTACACGCGTGATTACTGCCAACCAGCGGTTTCGCGTGTGTTTGCACGTCGACGCGGACGGCGACGCACAAGTATAAATGAAAACCGACGCGGAACCTACGCCATCGATGCTACGCCGTAGGACCTACGCACGACTATAAATCGCCCTATAGGTACAGAGTACTGTGTACTTTTTTTGTGGTATTGGTACCGACTACTATTTTGGTACTGTGACATCCCTACTAATAAATGAATAACTTGCCTCATCTTCCACTCCTTCAAGTTGAACTGCACAGTGCGTAAACATTATTGATCACTTATCGAAATGTCCTTATAGGTTTTATCGGAAAGTTTACATCGCTAAAATTATCGTTATCGAATTACCGCCCAGCACTACTTGTGCGTATAAAATGTTTAAAAACAGCTTGCATATGGCATTGCGTCCATGTGCGCGTTTACAAGCGTCGCATGTAAAAAATAGTGAAGTGTAGGCCTGGACAATATGACCAAAATTTCTATCGACGATATACTTCTAAAAAACCGTGTAAAAAAATGCCCACAATAAATGTTTGTACCTACAAACTTCTAAACAAATGAAGTCTATGAAGCCTCCTCATATAAAATTAGGGATGCACATATCTGATATTTTGGATCGGTATCGGGCCGATACAGGCTTTTTTGGCTAGATCGGACTAAAGGGGCCGAACCAATTCTGATACTGTGTGTTACCCTTGGTTGTTACTGACAAGCTATATTCAAAGTCTTTTTCATACACTCGATAGCTTCATGTAAAGGAACAAATGCATATTTAAATATATATTTAAGTTAAGTTCACAGTAACTCTGTAACTTACTTGCAAACTGGGTTAATCCACTGGTGAAGCAGACCAGGGTATGCAGGAATCATAGAGATGAATTTACTACCTTTTTTGCCACCTCCAGCAGCCCTTTTTGGGGAGTGTTGGGGGGGTATGCAAAGCACCACTTACTACTTACTATAAGCTTGACACTGGCTGTGTTCGAAAACTTTAAATTGCTGCCTTCTGAGGCAGCATTCCAAGGCAGGAAGTGTCCGAATCCAATGTTAGGGTTACTTTCTGACTAACGAGAGCTTCTTGCTGTGTGGCACGGTAAGAAGCGGCAATGTTTGCCACAGTGCTGGTATAAAAAAGAATAACCTTTTACAAATAACCTTTTCTGATCAAAGTCGAGAGTGAATCGAGAAGTCATAAGGACTCTGCTTTCGAAACGCTCTCGCGCTACTGTGATGTCATCCGTCTTTTCTGTGTACTTCGTCATATGCTTCATATGCTTGCTGTTAGATGCGTAGAGCGACTGACTTCAGGATGTAAAGTCAAGTGTAAGACACAAAATGCTGTAAAACTTTATCACTGTAGAACTCAGAGTCAATCAATTAAAACAACATATACACAGTAGGGCTGCACGATTAATCATATTTTTATCATGATAACGATATGTTGTCCCCACGATTAGTTAAAGACAATCGTTGCAATTAATGTGTAAAGACCAAGCACAAAGCAGACGGTCTAGAATCAAGCAATAGCTGTGTCCCAATTCAAAGGCTGCGACCTTTTAAGGACGTATTTTAAGACCGATTGCGTCACAGCAGCGCGACTTAAGGCCAGTAAGGCCGTCCCAATTCAAAGGATGCTTAGAATAAAGCCTCAAAATGCGTCCTCATTTCTCCGCGCTGTTAAGGATAGAACGAATGGATCCTTAACAGCCGAGGATATCCCAAGAGTCATTGCGCGTCTGCAACTGCTGCATATAATGGGTGGATATTCTAAAATAAACAATTAAAACCTTTATTAAATAAAAGTGTATTTATCAGAAAAAAAATTTCTTGTCACTGTTTTAGTATTATAAGTTATGTTTTGTGTTAATAATATTCTTTTTATGTTGCGTATATTTATAAGGTTGATTCATTTGGTATACTGTTGAATAGTTTAATATACATCAACGTGTCATATTTCTAAAATAAATTAATGATTTTTCTGATGTCATATTTATTTTAATAAGTCAGAAACGTGCAGGTGGGCGCGTGCAGCAGGTGACGCTAATTATGGGTCCTCCGAAGGTTAGACCGTCTCATTTCAGTTCTCTTCGTGAACGTCTGAGTCTTCCACCTTGAAAGACCGAGTGCTCACCTTTTAAGGTCGAATGCTCATAAGGTTGCAGCCCTTGAATTGGGACACAGCTATTGTGTTTGCTTGATATGGGCGAGTCAGAGTGCACAGAGTGGATATTTGCAAGCGCGGTCTGTGTTATGGTAGAATTAAGTTGTCATCACGAGATTTACAGTCATTCATCTTGAACGAACATTATGGCAGAGCAACAAGAAAGTGCAGAAATACGTACGTTAGTTCTCTGAAAAGGGTCATATACTCCCTTGTTTGGATATTTCGGATTTGAGGAAAGTGATGTTGATTAGGTAAGTTACGAGTCTTGTGCAAACTGTGCTTTTGTTTCGTCCAAACGTGAAATATCAAGATTTTTAAAAGCTGAAGACAAAAGCCGCAACCAAAAAAAACCCAGATCATCCACGACATATATATTTTTAGGCTTATTCATCTTTTTATATTTTTCAATTTAATTAAAAGAAACGTTGAGCCATTTATGATTGTAAAAGAAAGACGTTTAACCTATCACACGATTCCGCTACGCACACATACATACATACATACATACATACATACATTCACAATGCATATGTTGCAAAGGTGTTTAGCGTCTCCGCCTGCAGCACCGGGGGAAAATATAAATGGAGGACTGGATTAAAACCTTAAATACGGCGCATAATCTATGCACACAGCATCCAATACATAATCTATAAAAGACTTCTTCCTGTAGTCATGTTTAACTGTTTGATACACGAATAGCCATGTTATACATTTTAATTGATGCATAGCGAATGTGTAAGGTAAGGCAACCTGCATGTTTATTTTGTTTCATGTTTATTTCGTTTTGAGCTCTTTTCATTATTTTTCTGCGCGACTGCGAGCAGCAGAGCAGCCTGCCTCCGCTTTTTAAAAATAGTGTGTGTTGATAATAAACATTTAAACAAACATTGTTATGCTGAAAATATATATTTTATATAAATGTTATTTTAAGCAAGTGAAGTTTGATCAATTGAGCCTCTCAAATCAACACGTCGTTCACTTGCAGTCGGCCGCTAACCGCTTGGTCATCATTAAAAACCTTAATTTAACAAACACAAAATGCTCTAAAATGTAAGAAATAAAAGATATTTCATTATTTTGACAGTTAAAACAAAACTGAACTGCTTTAATTGCTGTAAGAGTATCAGCTACAATTGAATCTGTGTAAGGAGTTATTTTTGCTATTTCTGCTGATTTCTTTTGCCAAATCTATGCAGAATTTTGGGGAATGGTTTTAAATGTGTTAAAAAGTGAATGGGAGCTGTGAATATTACAAAACAAAATATTTTATAAAATACTGAAGTGAATAGAAGTTCTTCGTTAGAGAATGATCTTAATTTCTAATAGTGATCAAAAGTTTGAGCAAAACAATCGTGATCATCATTTTTCCTGGAATCGTGCAGCCCTAATACACAGACAGACACTGCAAAGTGACCTGAAAGATTTTTATTGGAATAGATTGGAACGAATGATGGACATACTCCTCACTTGTAAGTCACATTGGTCTAACGTTACTAGCCTACTGCTGTAAATACATAAATGTGGTAAAACTGCAAAATATTGCATGAAATGCTGTAATAAGAACGTACATATTACTAATACCGTTAATAAGAAATTTTATCGTTTACAGAACATTTAAGCGATTTTAGACTATTTGAGCGACAAAGATGCTAAAGTGAACTGTTTTCGGTGCGCATAGGGCACAAACTCAAAAGCCCACACACTGAAACGGGCGTTTCAAAAATCACGGGAACACATACTTTCTTTGGGCTTGACAGGAGATATACGCACAAATTATCTTGTAATACCACAGTCTCTGCAAGCATTCTCATAAAAACAGTCATTTATTATAAGTGAGCAGTTGATCATATGTGTCAGTGTATGGGGCCATTCTACCGAATTCGAGCAAATTGCTGTCCCGGAACCAAAAAACTAATTTAAAAAGCATTAATGTAGGAAAATGTTTGATAATAAAAAAATATAAGCAAATAGCAATCAAAACCCAAAGTAATATTTGAGGTAGCTGCAGGCTAACCCTATATATAAAATATCATCATTTATATGGTGCTTTCAGTTGAGAGGTGGTTGTCCCAAACCCCAAGGTCTGATTTTCACCATAGAAAAAAAATATATTTTTTTATAATTTTTTAAAGAAGTATCATTTTGAATACTTTTGTCAATTAAAACCAAAAATATATTTATTGGATATTTTCAGTAAAAATCATGAATAATCATGAAAAAAACACTGTCCCGCATTTTCACGTCACTACCGAAACATTGCATAGCTTGGTCAATTATATAATACTGCTTTAAGCCACTCCCCTCCATTTTGAACCAGCAAGTTTGTCTGTGCCTTGCTCCCTTGTGGTGGCATGGTGATGAGATCAGTCCCATGGTTTTGAAGTAAATGTGATCAAAAGTTTGGAAATCAGTGTGTGACATTTATGAATGTCACTACCGATCACAAATTTTCAATGATTAATTAATTTTTTTCTACTGGTCATTTAGGTTTTACTCATGTTTCAAAGTCAAGAACTGTGCTGACTAACTACGTACTGATTAGCATCTTAGTAGTAGGATCAAAGTTAGCTTAAATTGTCACTACCGAAACAGTCACAACCGAAACATGTGTTGACGTTTCGATTGTGACGTGATTGTTTCGGTAGTGACAAAATGACACTTATTTCTTTATTTTAATAAATAAATAGAAACTTTCAAGTGCACATATATTCTTTTTCAGTACAAATAATTTGTCAGTCATATTTCTGTAATGTTGTATGTGATTTGACTAGGATTACAAACTAAGATAAAATGAACTAGGCCAGATTAGTTTAATTAATTCATAATAGCTTGACTCATTATTGAGATAAATGAAGGCTATATGATTCTACCTCTGGTCTCTAGGAAAACTTTCTGCGCTAATTTAGCGGGACTTTGACTGATTGCTTTATATAATTGACATAACAGATAGCACTTATCAGTATCACTGTAAATTGACATGACGTTGTTTAGTGTAGACAGGGCAGGCTCACACTAATAATGTAAATGTAAATATCTTTGGTTAATTTGTAGAGATAGCTACAGAGAGAGAGAGGAATTGCCAATATGCATAGACGGAAAGATGAATGTAGAGCGGACAGACTGAGAAAATACAGACAAAGATTGAGGGAGGACCCAGAAAGGTACCAAGAATACTTAAAAAAGAAAAGAGAACGAAATCAGAAACGTAGGGAAGAAGGGATGCTGAAAAGTATCAAAGAATTATCTGACAGGGATCAAAGAAATGTCAGAAAAGAATGGAGGAAAAGACAGGACAAACACAGGAAGATGGTTAAAAGACAGTTCTGTGTGTATAGTTATTTTTAGGGATCGACCCATATGGATTTTTTTTTTGTGCCAATGCCGATACCGAATTTTGTTTCATCAGCCTTAGCCGATGACCGATACAGGCTGCCGATTTTCTTTAGCCGATACTTGGAGCCGATACTGCTGTTGCTCACTCAGTTTACAATATAAATGTCTCAATTTAAAAAAGTAACATTTATTGAACTTAAAAAAACTATATTTAACAAATAGTAAAAACTAGGGATGGGTACCGAAACCCGGTATTAAACTGGCCCCGGGACTAAATTATGAAAGACCGTAGTATCAGTAAGATCTGACGCTATCGGTTCTGCTTTCGGTCCTGGAGAAAAAAATAAAAATAAATGTACTATGTATTCTTGCTTAATAATGTTTTCGTGCACATTTTATCTCACCAAACATTTCAAATTTGCGATAATATTATGATGTTTGTTTGTGAGATCTGCGAGCTCTCTCGTGCACGCCGCGGAGGCTGTCTGTCACACGCACGCACACAACAACAACGAGCGCTGCGCAAGCATAACCGCATGAAACTCCCACTTAATACAAAGAGTGACGATGGCGGATAGAGCAAAACGTTCAAAAGTGCGGTTATACTTTACTAGAGTTGATGCAGACAACGCTCATTGTCATATACATGGATTAAAGTTTTCCGTCGCTAGACGGATTTCCGTCAATTGCAAAATTATTAAATTCACTTTTAATAAAGACGACGTGTATTCACCTTTTTTAAAGTTGGATGTGATCAAAGCCTGGAGTGGAGCCAAATCACGTTCCTCTCTCCACTGTAAGCGTTCTGTAATCACTACGCACCGGATCCACTCCGGGTTTTCTGGCTGTATCACGTTAAGCTGAGGTACAACTTTATTTCAGCTAGCATGGACAAACTTGTAATGCAGAAAGGGTCCGATGTTTTGGCGATTGATAAAGGTGTAAAAGACCAATGGAGATCGACTTGGCTTAGCGAAATGATGAAGATTGGCAAGCCTTTCAGTTCGTGGGATAAGAAAACCAAACCGCCAGGTAATTTACGTGTCTTTGCGATTAGGGGTCCTGTATTTTGGGGGTAAATGATTTCTCACGTACGTGATCACCCGCGTCCCGTTTTTGACTGCTATGCTCATCAGGCCAGTTGCTGATACAACAGGTTTGTTAAACTTGTGGGTAAACTTAATGTGGCGCCACAAGAACCAAGAGGCAGATGACATCCACATCCTGACCCTGTGAGAGCTTTTTCAGGAATCATAAGAGGAGACTGCTTCCGAAATGGTCTCGCGGCACTTTGATGTCATCCACCTGTCGGTTCTTGCAGTTTCATTTGCGTGTGGTCTCAAAAAACGTAACATTTGTACATATATTTAAGCGCCGCAGTTTATAAGCAAGTGATATTAAGCCATACAAACACAAACAACAGTGTTAACGTTAAATGCGTTCGCTGTTTCTGTGTCAGAGCTGAACACGTAAGCCGCGCATTCGCTTCTCATTGAGCTTGTGAGTATTTTTGCCGCTTTATTGGGCTTAAATACAAATATGCGTCAAAAATCCCGTCTTTGCAAGTATCCTCATATAAACACGACCATTTAGGTCTTAGGAGAAAGTAAACAGCAGAACCATTGCCCATAAAATAGCACATCAGCGCTGCCTCTATTGTAACATAATAATTTGTTGATAAAGGTACAGTCATCAATTAACAACTGTCACTATGGTTACAGGCATCCTGTGCGAATTGTACACTAGTTTAACTCGAGTTACACGTTCAGGGTTTATATTCATACATAACGTTACTGTAAGCTGTTTTGTGAACAGAACAGACCCTGGATTATTCGTTTATGTGTACTGAATAATATGATATGAAAAAGTTGTATTTGTTCACATTAGTAAATGCATTATATAACTTGAAAAAACAATGAAAAATATAGAATATATAAGCATTTATTAATTCTTGTTTATGTCATTACAGTAATTGATGGTAGTTCATGGTGCATTCACTTATGATAACAGTTTCAACTTTGATTAAAAAAATTATTAGTAAATGCTAAAATAAATACATTTACAATTAATAAATAATTAATAAAAGATTCATTAAAGGTGGTGATATTCATGTTTTCTTTTTATATAGTGAGTTATTTAGCTGTTTCGCCTTCATCTTAAATGCCATGCAAACTACAGCCACCTATATATCCCACAGGCGACTTTAATATGGAATTAATGGCAAAAAATACACCCTTAAAATGCTATTGGTCTCGCCTACATTAAGTTTTGGTTAAAGAAATATGACTTGGCCTGAAAAAAATTTCAGTCAGAAGAATTTTTTTCACTTTAATCCATGCATATAGGTAAGTGCAACAAGATGTTTGCATGTAAGGGCAGAACCACAAGCAATCTGATAAAGCATCTTTCAAAAGTGCATTACGTGCAGACAGAAACTGTGTCCCAATTCAAGGGCTGTGACTTTCTAAGCATGCAACCTTACAAGGCGAGCACTCTGTCTTTCAAGGTGGTAGCCTCAGAAGTCCGCGAAGAGAACTGAAATGAGACGGTCTAATCCTCGGAGGACCCATAATTTGCGTCACCTGCTGCACGCGCCCACTGCGCCTGTCAGGCATTTATGCTAAAATCGTGTTGAATCAACGTTGTCCACGTCATTAAAATAAATGTACAATCTCCCTAATTGGTTTGCTTACCTTAGGTTGAAATTCTGTTGATTTCTTTTGGGAGAAATGACTTTATGCATTCAACATATTTTCTACTTGTTTTTAAAATCCCAAATAAAGAAAAATCAGTATGTAAACATTTATTTGGCTAAATGCACAGCACTTCAAGATAGTTTACAAAATAGCCTACATATAAATATCCTATTTAGAGTATTTTTTCTGCAGCTTTCACGCTGGTGCCTTAACAAATACAGGGCTTAAAGTACTCCGGCCGGGGGCCGGATTTCCGGCCTGAGGGCAGGTCCGGACTCCGGCGCAGGCAAAACATGCAAATAAGTCAATTTCGGCATGGACGCGCTTGGAAAAAACGAGCGCGTCACTTTAATTATGAGCGCGCATACCACGCGGCTAAATTTGAATTAACGAACTGGCAATAATAACCGGTCCCCTTCAACCTACCACCTTGATTCACGAGTCAGCGGTCACAGCCAATGGGAGCATGATATTAGGTTGTCTTAGCCAATTGCTAGAGAGGAGGGTGGGTCTTGTGCAGAAAGTGAACCAGTTCGCAGTTAGCTTGCAGGCTACACACGCTGTGGAGAATGAAGTTTATCAAACCAGAAGAAAATACATCTGCTTCGGAGGAGAAAGTAAAAAACAAGTGACGCTTGGCATGCCTTGAATAAAGAGAACAAGACACGGTAAGGCTTTAGGCCAGTGGTCTCAAACTCCCGGCCCGCGGCCGTCTCTCCCCCTCTATGCGGGCCAGTTCTGCTTTCAAAAATATAATATAATCTGCCCCGCAGAAAGATTTTCATTTACTTCGTTTGATATTTTTTAAATTATTGATGTAAACTTTTTAGGGGCCGTTCACATGTCGCGTCTAAAACGCGTGTTAAACGCGAGTCAATGCGATTTTTTTTTTTTCATTCCTAAGCGCGTGAGAGGCTGGGCGTCCTCCGTTGCTACGCAACCATGAGCGGCTCTCACTCCAGCGAGCATAACAGAATACGTGATCAGATTTTATTGCTCATCTGAACCTCACGTTAATCATATCATTGTCTCCATGCGATCAGTTAATCTGGTCGGAACTTTGAAGTGTTCGTCCAGAGAAGAGCTGTACTGTAACTCGGGGTTACCCAACTGTACTCAGAGAAAAGCTGCATGGGGTTTGTTTGTTCAAGTCACAGCTTTCATTGGCGACACGTCATAAGCAGTGCAAGCGGGAGATGTAATGCAACGCATATTAAACTACGGATGCGGAAAAAGCCAAGTGCCCAGGTTTTGAAAAGAGGAAAGATTAGGAGAAACGTGCAAAAGATAAAAGTAGACTACAGTAGTCTATGTATGCAGCTCACTCAACTCAATATAAGTGAATAATAAAGTATATGTATCATTATGTTGCTTGCTATGCAGTTACACATGAAGCATTAATATTAACTTTTACAGAGATCGAACATATTCAAGTCCAAAATAAATGCATATGCTAAAATAGTTCATAAATGTATTCAGGAATTTAATTTGTTAATTTAGTGCAAGGTTTTAATAGAAAAAGTTTGTATTTATTATTATTATTATTATTAATTTAAGATAAAGTTTAGAAAAGATTTACTTACTCTTAAAAATAAATTATAAAATAGATTGAAAGCACTGTTTATATTTGTATGTATTATTATATGTTAAATAATAGAATTTAAATGCAGTACATATACAGAAATATTGTGTTTTTATGTTAAAATAGCTCTATGTCCCTCCAACAAGATGTCCATCTCAGAAATGGCCCAAAGCCAGTTTGAGCCCCCTGCTTACGCACTTAGTGCAGTAAACTTCTGAAACCTGAGGCTTGTTTTTGCATAGTTTTTTGGCATAATAAGTTGTTAATGTGTTGAAAATATGACTGTGCTGTTGTTCATAGAATTAGTTTATAGAAAAAATGGGCTTGGTAAAAGTCCTGGTTGAGCCACAGAAAGTTCAGGCTCAGGATTTTTTTTCACTTTAAGCCCTGCAAATATATGTATATTATTTAGAAATGATATCCAGAAATTAATTTGTAATAATGGAATGCAGACACATAATTAACTTAATCATGTGAACACAGGTTCATGATCAAATGTTAACATTGGCCAAAGTACCGACAAGAATACCGTTAAAGTACCGGACCGTTAAGCAGTATCGGTAAGAGTAGTATTACCGTTAAAACCTTAACGATACCCATCCCTAGTAAAAACAGGTGATGGTTCTATGGAACCATGAACTGCACTCTCCACAATATGAGGAACTATCAGCAAAGGATATTGATTTCTAGCACTTTACTACTACAAATATGTATATAAATAAAAAATGTATGTAGAAATAAAAACCCGCTTTGTCCAGTTATGATCAGCTGATAGGCCGAGCTTTCAATGTTGTCACGGAAAGGTTGTTTGTTTTTAGTCACATGACCTGCAATCGCTTGTGGCTTCCAGCACTCTGTCTGTAAATAATGCCGAAAAAACTCTGTGAACACAGCAGCCACATATTGTCCAATATACACATAAACACATAAAATATACACAATACACATAAAACTCGCAAAAATCGGCTAACTTGCATCCCTTTAAGGTCTGAACTATCCGCCATCTCTTCAGCGTAATGTCAGTGCAAAGTTCTTTTATGTGGTGTTGCGTTAGAGATTCTTTGTGCTGTATGTTTTGACTGCATAATGCCAATCATTTTTGACTAACTAATTACTTTTTTTTTTACACAAAATATGGACAATCCAATATGGATGTCACTACCGAAACATTACTGTCACGACCGAAACAAATAATGTTCTAGAAAAATAAAATGGGTTTTGTTATCAGAAAAGATGACA
Organism: Paramisgurnus dabryanus; assembly: GCF_030506205.2. Classification (NCBI taxonomy): domain Eukaryota; kingdom Metazoa; phylum Chordata; class Actinopteri; order Cypriniformes; family Cobitidae; genus Paramisgurnus; species Paramisgurnus dabryanus. The sequence continues at coordinate 39,838,033 of NC_133346.1, read as the reverse complement.
CAATTTTATTTAGTTAGATAAAAATTTTAACTAATAAATACTTGAATTTCAAATCTGTATCAGTGCATGTATGGCAATTACAGAGAAATATTGCTTTCAAAATGCATTTCATTTGATAAACCACTCTTATACTTTTGTTAAAATTATATTTCTAATCAATATAACCTGAAATTTTTTACATACGGGAATCTCTCTGAAGTAGTTTGTCGCTATCAAACATAGAATTTGGCAAAGCTCTTGAAAGGCAAATCTCTTTAAAGAATTCGAGGTAAGTTTTAATTCACATTAACATTATATACAAACTGTAAAACTTAAATTTTATACTGAAACCCAGACCCTATATTATGTTTGTTTGAGGCAGCTGGCATTAATGCCGTGTAACCAGCTAACTTTATGCTAGATGTTAATGCTTTGTGTAAGTCAGTTATTTGTTAATGACGCTGCATTTGCAACCTTATAAACTAAATGGGCGACCATGCATCGCCATTTAGTCATCCTGTCAGCAAAATGTAGCCTAATGTCACTGGATGAAGTATTAAAATGTTAAGGGTTTTTAATAACTATTTTCATCCTGCAACAATGTGAGTGATATTAAACTAATGCTTGCATTCACAGTATGTGTATGTGCACGTGCGTGTGTTTATAAGTGCACCTTAGCACCTGTAGCTTTAGCTGATTTATTAGTCATTGTCAGACAGTATGTTAAATAAATAAAATGTATTTCTTATTCTCTCTCTTTTTAACCGTATCAGCCAGAGGAGGATGTACACCAACAGTGTCAGGAGAAAAGTCAACAAACATTAACACAGACAACCTAAACAGAAGCTCTTAAAAGTTTTCTATAATGTTGAAATGTTTTAATAAAAAAAATAATATTTAAGTATGATTGTTCTTTTTTTACACACTGTGGTACCGACTTAGGTACCAAGTACCATGTACTTTTTGTGGTATTGGTACCGACTACTAGATTTTTGGTACCGTGACATCCCTAGTTCCTTAGATGTTCTACTATGTTTATGACTACAAAATTTGCAGGAAAAAACACACTTTTTTTCAAGAAGTTTTGAAGTGTCAATTTGCACCAATTCGGTAGAATGGCCCATAGATCAGCGCTTCTCCAAAGTTAAAGGGACAGTTTCTCTTATAAGAAATGCTTGAGTCATTATGTTAATCAAACATACAGAAGACAAAAGGAAATCACCTTTTATAGCTTTAAAAAGATCAATTATATTTAAATTATAGAATGAAAACAGTGTTATATTAATTTGATATTGTTTCTCTACCTAATCAATACTGTTAGATCTTACTTTATTTGTAACTTTTTTCTTTTCTATTTTATATGCTTATATTTCTTGATTTTGTTATTTTATTTTCCCAGATCACATTTTTGCTGATCTGAAAATTATTCAAAATATATAAATTTAAACCTTCTCATATATAGGGCTGGGACGTTTGTAATTACCACCGCACCACTGCGGTGGTGGAGTCAACCGGCGGTCGGGAAGTGCGCCCTGCGCTAGTGTGCACCTCACAAATTATGAAAAATATAAAGTACAATCTCGCCCAGTGAGATGTCTTCAGGTACGTGTTAATGCAAACAGCCAGCAGACGCGGAGTTAATGCAGGGTTCCTACAGGTTTCTTCAAGTTAAATTCAAGTCTTTTTAAGACCTTTTTAAGACCATTTATATAAAAAATTAATACCCATTTCACGTCCCTACCAGCAAAGAAAAACTAAAATACTTAAACTTGTGTTCATTTATTTTTCCGATGTGAAATGGGTAAAAAGATTATAAGCCAAGCAAGTGTGAAAAAAATTTTTCAGTAGGCCACAAGAAAGTTTGCCAAACAATGTTAAGTTGTTAAGGAATTTCTGAGATTTTCTTTGATTTTTCCCGCTTCTCCTTTGCCTGTTGCTGTGTTGTGTTGCAGTCTATGATTGTGGTGATCTTCATTTACTGAAGGTATCACGTGTTCGCAGTATTTTGTACTGTGACCCGGGACTGTGTTGCGTTCTCAATTATTGGATCCGCCACTCTTTATTTATACTACTTTATTAAACAAACAGAGATGCAAACACATGTATGTTCAAAAAAGAGAAAGGTAATCTAAGCCCTCACACCCAGGCAAATATCCAGATACTTAGGCTACATTGCCACAGACCCCTGCCATCCCTACCAACCTAGGTATATAGAGAAAAATGAAATTCGAAAATCAAAAGACGCTGACATTAATTTGGAATATTCAATTTCATTTTTTATGTTAAACCAAAACTCTTATTGAACTATCTAGCACTTCTTCTTGCTTTACTCCTTCTTCCTCTTCTTCCTGGCCACCTCCTGCAACGTATCCAGGGCCTTCCATCTGGCTGCATTCATTTATATTAATTTCACATATTTCATAAATCCAACCATAAATGAACAAAGCTGACAATGTTTGTCAAAGCATCACAAAACACTTTACTGTTTTTGCACTGACATATGAAGCAATACTTGTGTAGATGACCCCTTTTATCAAACTCTTTTGAATACAATAATATGTATAGTATATTAATGATAGAAAGTGCAGGTCTAGAGATTATAAATGTAATCGGTGTGTTATGGTTTATGTAGTTTTCTTTCCTTTTTTAGATAGAGCAGAAGCAGTAAAAGTGCCTCTTTTAATTCCTCTCTTGCAGATTAAAAGAGCTTAATCCACTTATTATTTTAGATTCAAAAGTCTACTTGCTGTCCCAGTTAGGGATGCTCATATCAGTTAATTTTCCCGACCGACAACCGTAGCTTCTAAACCGAACATTAACCGTTAACTGATAAGATTTTAATATGAAATTGTCATTGAGTAAAAATACAGCTGACGGTTGTCTGTGAACTAGTAAAAACAAAACATTTAATTTGAACGTGCAAACAGCAGCCACAGATCAACAACAGAACCAGGATTCATACATTATCAGATATTCACGCAACATTACTTTATTAAAAAGCACGCGATCGGTCCAGTAGATTAATATCCAAAGGACAGATTGTCTTCGTTTCATCTACCACAGTGGTCATTTCTAAAGCAGGACGCTTTTCAGAAAGTTTTGGTTTTGCGTCGTCTTTGGTTTTACGTCGTGCAAACAGCAGCCACAGATCAAAAACAGAACCAGGATTCATACATTATCAGATATTCACGCAACATACCTTGTTAAAAAGCACGCGATCGGTCCAGTGGATTAATATCCAAATGGCAGATTGTCTCCGTTTCATCTACCACAGTGGTCATTTCTAAAGCAGGACGCTTTTCAGAAAGTTTTGGTTTTGCGTCGTCTTTCTCCATTTGTCCAAAAAGAGCTAGATGTTTATGGTTAGGGTCAGAGGCCATCAGCGAACGTCTGTCCGGATGTGCGCAGACGGACCGCGTCATCTTGTGCGGACACGCGCGCGTCTCCGTTCAGCTTCCAAACACGCATACAAATGATTTCTCATACAAATGATTACTTTATCAGACCGTCAGGGCAGCAATCATTTGTGTCATTTACAGGACATTCACAAATTAAAGATAGAAAAGTGGCGAAATGTCTGTCGGCTCATGACAACACACACCATGTATTAACAAATATTTTTTATTTTAACTGATAATGTTAATCGGTCATAATTTCTTACCTTCGGTTAACGGTTAAACGGTTAATGTGAACATCCCTAGTCCCAGTGACTGGTGACTTTATATTAGATCTTTGCGTTTTTTATATCTAGAGTCAGCTTGAGCTTTGCTCGTGCAATGGGCTTAATTAACATTCACATTGCTTTTTTGCTACCATCTTTGTGATCTTTGAGCAAACTTTTTAGATATAAAAAGATGGCTCATTAATAAGAATATTATTAAACAAAGGGACGGAGAAAGAAAGTGCAGCGCGTGGTCGTGACTTTCAAACCAAGCCAGTTGTTATCGCAATAGAAACGGAGGCACGCAGCTTGAAACTGCACGTGAACATTAGCGCTGACTGACTCTGATCACGGCCGTTTTCCTATCGACTCGGGGTTTACACTTAATGTTAATCGGACCCGGTCCTCCGTGAAAACCTCTATGAATACAACTCTGCTCAAGTTCAGAAACATGTTACGCTGAACTCGCTTCATGTCGCACCTAATTCTTCGAGAAACAGAGAGCATTTGAACGTACAGCAGACTCATCGGGAGAGACACGATGTGCTCGCAACCAAAATGCCATTAATAATAAAAAGGCGCAGGCGCTGAAAAGCGATGTGTTTGCATCCCTGATTTAATCAAAATGTGGTTGACAAAGAAACTTTTAAGGAAAAATACAATATGGAGAAGTTACATACAGCACAATTTTTAAGACCCAGACATCAAAATTTAAGACTTTTTTAAGTCTTTTTAAGGTATTATTTCCAAATTCATAAATTCAATGCTTTTAAGGCTTTTTAAGACCCCGCGGGAACCCTGTAATGCGCTAATTTGCAAGGGAAGGCAACTGATATCAGTGATGACCCACTGGCTTGGGGGCGGAACAATGAGGAAAGATATTAGCCGTTTCTCAATCCGAAAACTGTAGCCTCCTGAGGGTGCAGCCTTCAGATTGAGAAACGTCTGTTCTTTCTAGGGCTGTCAATTGTCCTCTATTATCCCATTCGAATTTCATTCATTATTTTTTTTTATATTCGATTTATAATCGATTATTTAATGCTCAAATTTGACTTATTAATATTTACTATGTATCTATCTACACACATTGTAAAAACGGGCGTATGCATTGCCAATGCCACTATGAGCTTGTATAGTTGACTTGTTTTAAATTATGTCCACTAGAAGACATTGCAGTATACTAATAAACATGTAATTATTTAATAACAGGTGATAGCTTTCTTGCTAATTAATGATTAAGCTTAGACACAAAATTAACAAAGTTGTCAACTTTAATGAACAATTTCAGTGTCAACGCAACAGTTCTCTTTGTTCTCGTATGAGGGCTGCGTAGATCGCATCATTAGTTATACAATACTTACACACAGCACACACATCCCCTGGCCTCCAATTTCACTATTCTTTTATCATTAAAACACACGGAAGTGCGATCTTGAACAAGTATTTTGTCACTGGTCGAAAAGACAAACTTATCCAAACAAATTAGCATTAAAGACATTCCCAAAACGGTCGCCCATAGCGCTGAGAGTGGTTTTCTAGCTACCTGGTGGGTGGAGACCTGCGAATGGGGTGGTGGGCAGGAAAAATCAAATGGAATGTGACGACAAGGCTAGTTATGTCACAACGGAGCTGATTTTGAATCCATGCACTCTGAGGCTCAAGGCAGGGGACATTCAGAAACCCGTATCTCACTCAAAACAGCATGGATGGATTTTTTTCCAAGTTTGTATGTGTGTGGAAGCACAAGAGACACAAAAGAACACCCCAAAACCCAGAAAAAGTTAGTTTTTCATAATATGGGCACTTTAATACAGAAGCCTGAACATTAAAACAAAATTTCAGTATTTTTATTTGTCATGTTCTGAATAAAAATAGTTCAAAAACATTATTAACTGTCTGGTTTTTACAATTTTCATTCAGGAGCAAAAATCTGCCTTTAAATTTGACAGGAATAAAGATTGGTTATTTATCATGATAATTATCGATATCAACTGATAT